>NC_088226.1:60817010-61089510 GCF_036934945.1 Oncorhynchus masou masou | reverse complement strand
GGTCCATCACCGCCTGAAGCCTCAGCACGACTGTGTGTCAACCTGCACCCTGCTGGGTCCATCACCGCCTGAAGCCTCAGCACGACTGTGTGTCAACCTGCACCCTGCTGGGTCCATCACCGCCTGAAGCCTCAGCACGACTGTGTGTCAACCTGCACCCTGCTGGGTCCATCACCGCCTGAAGCCTCAGCACGACTGTGTGTCAACCTGCACCCTGCTGGGTCCATCACCGCCTGAAGCCTCAGCACGACTGTGTGTCAACCTGCACCCTGCTGGGTCCATCACCGCCTGAAGCCTCAGCACGACTGTGTGTCAACCTGCACCCTGCTGGGTCCATCACCGCCTGAAGCCTCAGCACGACTGTGTGTCAACCTGCACTCTGCTGGGTCCATCACCGCCTGAAGCCTCAGCACGACTGTGTGTCAACCTGCACCCTGCTGGGTCCATCACCGTCTGAAGCCTCAGCACGACTGTGTGTCAACCTGCACCCTGCTGGGTCCATCACCGTCTGAAGCCTCAGCACGACTGTGTGTCAACCTGCACCCTGCTGGGTCCATCACCGTCTGAAGCCTCAGCACGACTGTGTGTCAACCTGCACCCTGCTGGGTCCATCACCACCTGAAGCCTCAGCACGACTGTGTGTCAACCTGCACCCTGCTGGGTCCATCACCGCCTGAAGCCTCAGCACGACTGTGTGTCAACCTGCACCCTGCTGGGTCCATCACCGCCTGAAGCCTCAGCACGACTGTGTGTCAACCTGCACCCTGCTGGGTCCATCACCGCCTGAAGCCTCAGCACGACTGTGTGTCAACCTGCACCCTGCTGGGTCCATCACCGCCTGAAGCCTCAGCACGACTGTGTGTCAACCTGCACCCTGCTGGGTCCATCACCGCCTGAAGCCTCAGCACGACTGTGTGTCAACCTGCACCCTGCTGGGTCCATCACCGCCTGAAGCCTCAGCACGACTGTGTGTCAACCTGCACCCTGCTGGGTCCATCACCGTCTGAAGCCTCAGCACGACTGTGTGTCAACCTGCACCCTGCTGGGTCCATCACCGTCTGAAGCCTCAGCACGACTGTGTGTCAACCTGCACCCTGCTGGGTCCATCACCGTCTGAAGCCTCAGCACGACTGTGTGTCAACCTGCACCCTGCTGGGTCCATCACCGTCTGAAGCCTCAGCACGACTGTGTGTCAACCTGCACCCTGCTGGGTCCATCACCGCCTGAAGCCTCAGCACGACTGTGTGTCAACCTGCACCCTGCTGGGTCCATCACCGTCTGAAGCCTCAGCACGACTGTGTGTCAACCTGCACCCTGCTGGGTCCATCACCGCCTGAAGCCTCAGCACGACTGTGTGTCAACCTGCACCCTGCTGGGTCCATCACCGTCTGAAGCCTCAGCACGACTGTGTGTCAACCTGCACCCTGCTGGGTCCATCACCGCGCCTGAAGCCTCAGCACGACTGTGTGTCAACCTGCACCCTGCTGGGTCCATCACCGTCTGAAGCCTCAGCACGACTGTGTGTCAACCTGCACCCTGCTGGGTCCATCACCGCCTGAAGCCTCAGCACGACTGTGTGTCAACCTGCACCCTGCTGGGTCCATCACCGTCTGAAGCCTCAGCACGACTGTGTGTCAACCTGCACCCTGCTGGGTCCATCACCGTCTGAAGCCTCAGCACGACTGTGTGTCAACCTGCACCCTGCTGGGTCCATCACCGCCTGAAGCCTCAGCACGACTGTGTGTCAACCTGCACCCTGCTGGGTCCATCACCGTCTGAAGCCTCAGCACGACTGTGTGTCAACCTGCACCCTGCTGGGTCCATCACCGTCTGAAGCCTCAGCACGACTGTGTGTCAACCTGCACCCTGCTGGGTCCATCACCGTCTGAAGCCTCAGCACGACTGTGTGTCAACCTGCACCCTGCTGGGTCCATCACCGCCTGAAGCCTCAGCACGACTGTGTGTCAACCTGCACCCTGCTGGGTCCATCACCGTCTGAAGCCTCAGCACGACTGTGTGTCAACCTGCACCCTGCTGGGTCCATCACCGTCTGAAGCCTCAGCACGACTGTGTGTCAACCTGCACCCTGCTGGGTCCATCACCGCCTGAAGCCTCAGCACGACTGTGTGTCAACCTGCACCCTGCTGGGTCCATCACCGCCTGAAGCCTCAGCACGACTGTGTGTCAACCTGCACCCTGCTGGGTCCATCACCGCCTGAAGCCTCAGCACGACTGTGTGTCAACCTGCACCCTGTGGGTCCATCACCGTCTGAAGCCTCAGCCTGCACCTGCACCCTGCTGGGTCCATCACCGCCTGAAGCCTCAGCACGACTGTGTGTCAACCTGCACCCTGCTGGGTCCATCACCGCCTGAAGCCTCAGCACGACTGTGTGTCAACCTGCACCCTGCTGGGTCCATCACCGTCTGAAGCCTCAGCACGACTGTGTGTCAACCTGCACCCTGCTGGGTCCATCACCGCCTGAAGCCTCAGCACGACTGTGTGTCAACCTGCACCCTGCTGGGTCCATCACCGTCTGAAGCCTCAGCACGACTGTGTGTCAACCTGCACCCTGCTGGGTCCATCACCGTCTGAAGCCTCAGCACGACTGTGTGTCAACCTGCACCCTGCTGGGTCCATCACCGTCTGAAGCCTCAGCACGACTGTGTGTCAACCTGCACCCTGCTGGGTCCATCACCGCCTGAAGCCTCAGCACGACTGTGTGTCAACCTGCACCCTGCTGGGTCCATCACCGTCTGAAGCCTCAGCACGACTGTGTGTCAACCTGCACCCTGCTGGGTCCATCACCGTCTGAAGCCTCAGCACGACTGTGTGTCAACCTGCACCCTGCTGGGTCCATCACCGCCTGAAGCCTCAGCACGACTGTGTGTCAACCTGCACCCTGCTGGGTCCATCACCGTCTGAAGCCTCAGCACGACTGTGTGTCAACCTGCACCCTGCTGGGTCCATCACCGTCTGAAGCCTCAGCACGACTGTGTGTCAACCTGCACCCTGCTGGGTCCATCACCGTCTGAAGCCTCAGCACGACTGTGTGTCAACCTGCACCCTGCTGGGTCCATCACCGTCTGAAGCCTCAGCACGACTGTGTGTCAACCTGCACCCTGCTGGGTCCATCACCCGTCTGAAGCCTCAGCACGACTGTGTGTCAACCTGCACCCTGCTGGGTCCATCACCGTCTGAAGCCTCAGCACGACTGTGTGTCAACCTGCACCCTGCTGGGTCCATCACCGTCTGAAGCCTCAGCACGACTGTGTGTCAACCTGCACCCTGCTGGGTCCATCACCGCCTGAAGCCTCAGCACGACTGTGTGTCAACCTGCACCCTGCTGGGTCCATCACCGCCTGAAGCCTCAGCACGACTGTGTGTCAACCTGCACCCTGCTGGGTCCATCACCGTCTGAAGCCTCAGCACGACTGTGTGTCAACCTGCACCCTGCTGGGTCCATCACCGTCTGAAGCCTCAGCACGACTGTGTGTCAACCTGCACCCTGCTGGGTCCATCACCGCCTGAAGCCTCAGCACGACTGTGTGTCAACCTGCACCCTGCTGGGTCCATCACCGTCTGAAGCCTCAGCACGACTGTGTGTCAACCTGCACCCTGCTGGGTCCATCACCGCCTGAAGCCTCAGCACGACTGTGTGTCAACCTGCACCCTGCTGGGTCCATCACCGCCTGAAGCCTCAGCACGACTGTGTGTCAACCTGCACCCTGCTGGGTCCATCACCGCCTGAAGCCTCAGCACGACTGTGTGTCAACCTGCACCCTTCTGGGTCCATCACCGCCTGAAGCCTCAGCACGACTGTGTGTCAACCTGCACCCTGCTGGGTCCATCACCGCCTGAAGCCTCAGCACGACTGTGTGTCAACCTGCACCCTGCTGGGTCCATCACCGCCTGAAGCCTCAGCACGACTGTGTGTCAACCTGCACCCTGCTGGGTCCATCACCGCCTGAAGCCTCAGCACGACTGTGTGTCAACCTGCACCCTGCTGGGTCCATCACCGCCTGAAGCCTCAGCACGACTGTGTGTCAACCTGCACCCTGCTGGGTCCATCACCGCCTGAAGCCTCAGCACGACTGTGTGTCAACCTGCACCCTGCTGGGTCCATCACCGCCTGAAGCCTCAGCACGACTGTGTGTCAACCTGCACCCTGCTGGGTCCATCACCGCCTGAAGCCTCAGCACGACTGTGTGTCAACCTGCACCCTGCTGGGTCCATCACCGCCTGAAGCCTCAGCACGACTGTGTGTCAACCTGCACCCTGCTGGGTCCATCACCGTCTGAAGCCTCAGCACGACTGTGTGTCAACCTGCACCCTGCTGGGTCCATCACCGTCTGAAGCCTCAGCACGACTGTGTGTCAACCTGCACCCTGCTGGGTCCATCACCGTCTGAAGCCTCAGCACGACTGTGTGTCAACCTGCACCCTGCTGGGTCCATCACCGCCTGAAGCCTCAGCACGACTGTGTGTCAACCTGCACCCTGCTGGGTCCATCACCGCCTGAAGCCTCAGCACGACTGTGTGTCAACCTGCACCCTGCTGGGTCCATCACCGCCTGAAGCCTCAGCACGACTGTGTGTCAACCTGCACCCTGCTGGGTCCATCACCGCCTGAAGCCTCAGCACGACTGTGTGTCAACCTGCACCCTGCTGGGTCCATCACCGCCTGAAGCCTCAGCACGACTGTGTGTCAACCTGCACCCTGCTGGGTCCATCACCGTCTGAAGCCTCAGCACGACTGTGTGTCAACCTGTCAACCTGCACCCTGCTGGGTCCATCACCGTCTGAAGCCTCAGCACGACTGTGTGTCAACCTGCACCCTGCTGGGTCCATCACCGCCTGAAGCCTCAGCACGACTGTGTGTCAACCTGCACCCTGCTGGGTCCATCACCGTCTGAAGCCTCAGCACGACTGTGTGTCAACCTGCACCCTGCTGGGTCCATCACCGCCTGAAGCCTCAGCACGACTGTGTGTCAACCTGCACCCTGCTGGGTCCATCACCGTCTGAAGCCTCAGCACGACTGTGTGTCAACCTGCACCCTGCTGGGTCCATCACCGCCTGAAGCCTCAGCACGACTGTGTGTCAACCTGCACCCTGCTGGGTCCATCACCGTCTGAAGCCTCAGCACGACTGTGTGTCAACCTGCACCCTGCTGGGTCCATCACCGTCTGAAGCCTCAGCACGACTGTGTGTCAACCTGCACCCTGCTGGGTCCATCACCGTCTGAAGCCTCAGCACGACTGTGTGTCAACCTGCACCCTGCTGGGTCCATCACCGTCTGAAGCCTCAGCACGACTGTGTGTCAACCTGCACCCTGCTGGGTCCATCACCGCCTGAAGCCTCAGCACGACTGTGTGTCAACCTGCACCCTGCTGGGTCCATCACCGTCTGAAGCCTCAGCACGACTGTGTGTCAACCTGCACCCTGCTGGGTCCATCACCGCCTGAAGCCTCAGCACGACTGTGTGTCAACCTGCACCCTGCTGGGTCCATCACCGTCTGAAGCCTCAGCACGACTGTGTGTCAACCTGCACCCTGCTGGGTCCATCACCGCCTGAAGCCTCAGCACGACTGTGTGTCAACCTGCACCCTGCTGGGTCCATCACCGTCTGAAGCCTCAGCACGACTGTGTGTCAACCTGCACCCTGCTGGGTCCATCACCGCCTGAAGCCTCAGCACGACTGTGTGTCAACCTGCACCCTGCTGGGTCCATCACCGTCTGAAGCCTCAGCACGACTGTGTGTCAACCTGCACCCTGCTGGGTCCATCACCGCACCCTCTGGGAAGCCTCAGCACGACTGTGTGTCAACCTGCACCCTGCTGGGTCCATCACCGTCTGAAGCCTCAGCACGACTGTGTGTCAACCTGCACCCTGCTGGGTCCATCACCGTCTGAAGCCTCAGCACGACTGTGTGTCAACCTGCACCCTGCTGGGTCCATCACCGTCTGAAGCCTCAGCACGACTGTGTGTCAACCTGCACCCTGCTGGGTCCATCACCGTCTGAAGCCTCAGCACGACTGTGTGTCAACCTGCACCCTGCTGGGTCCATCACCGCCTGAAGCCTCAGCACGACTGTGTGTCAACCTGCACCCTGCTGGGTCCATCACCGTCTGAAGCCTCAGCACGACTGTGTGTCAACCTGCACCCTGCTGGGTCCATCACCGTCTGAAGCCTCAGCACGACTGTGTGTCAACCTGCACCCTGCTGGGTCCATCACCGCCTGAAGCCTCAGCACGACTGTGTGTCAACCTGCACCCTGCTGGGTCCATCACCGCCTGAAGCCTCAGCACGACTGTGTGTCAACCTGCACCCTGCTGGGTCCATCACCGCCTGAAGCCTCAGCACGACTGTGTGTCAACCTGCACCCTGCTGGGTCCATCACCGCCTGAAGCCTCAGCACGACTGTGTGTCAACCTGCACCCTGCTGGGTCCATCACCGTCTGAAGCCTCAGCACGACTGTGTGTCAACCTGCACCCTGCTGGGTCCATCACCGTCTGAAGCCTCAGCACGACTGTGTGTCAACCTGCACCCTGCTGGGTCCATCACCGTCTGAAGCCTCAGCACGACTGCACGACTGTGTGTCAACCTGCACCCTGCTGGGTCCATCACCGCCTGAAGCCTCAGCACGACTGTGTGTCAACCTGCACCCTGCTGGGTCCATCACCGCCTGAAGCCTCAGCACGACTGTGTGTCAACCTGCACCCTGCTGGGTCCATCACCGCCTGAAGCCTCAGCACGACTGTGTGTCAACCTGCACCCTGCTGGGTCCATCACCGCCTGAAGCCTCAGCACGACTGTGTGTCAACCTGCACCCTGCTGGGTCCATCACCGCCTGAAGCCTCAGCACGACTGTGTGTCAACCTGCACCCTGCTGGGTCCATCACCGCCTGAAGCCTCAGCACGACTGTGTGTCAACCTGCACCCTGCTGGGTCCATCACCGCCTGAAGCCTCAGCACGACTGTGTGTCAACCTGCACCCTGCTGGGTCCATCACCGTCTGAAGCCTCAGCACGACTGTGTGTCAACCTGCACCCTGCTGGGTCCATCACCGTCTGAAGCCTCAGCACGACTGTGTGTCAACCTGCACCCTGCTGGGTCCATCACCGTCTGAAGCCTCAGCACGACTGTGTGTCAACCTGCACCCTGCTGGGTCCATCACCGTCTGAAGCCTCAGCACGACTGTGTGTCAACCTGCACCCTGCTGGGTCCATCACCGTCTGAAGCCTCAGCACGACTGTGTGTCAACCTGCACCCTGCTGGGTCCATCACCGCCTGAAGCCTCAGCACGACTGTGTGTCAACCTGCACCCTGCTGGGTCCCATCACCGTCAACCTGAAGCCTCAGCACGACTGTGTGTCAACCTGCACCCTGCTGGGTCCATCACCGCCTGAAGCCTCAGCACGACTGTGTGTCAACCTGCACCCTGCTGGGTCCATCACCGTCTGAAGCCTCAGCACGACTGTGTGTCAACCTGCACCCTGCTGGGTCCATCACCGCCTGAAGCCTCAGCACGACTGTGTGTCAACCTGCACCCTGCTGGGTCCATCACCGTCTGAAGCCTCAGCACGACTGTGTGTCAACCTGCACCCTGCTGGGTCCATCACCGCCTGAAGCCTCAGCACGACTGTGTGTCAACCTGCACCCTGCTGGGTCCATCACCGTCTGAAGCCTCAGCACGACTGTGTGTCAACCTGCACCCTGCTGGGTCCATCACCGTCTGAAGCCTCAGCACGACTGTGTGTCAACCTGCACCCTGCTGGGTCCATCACCGCCTGAAGCCTCAGCACGACTGTGTGTCAACCTGCACCCTGCTGGGTCCATCACCGTCTGAAGCCTCAGCACGACTGTGTGTCAACCTGCACCCTGCTGGGTCCATCACCGCCTGAAGCCTCAGCACGACTGTGTGTCAACCTGCACCCTGCTGGGTCCATCACCGTCTGAAGCCTCAGCACGACTGTGTGTCAACCTGCACCCTGCTGGGTCCATCACCGCCTGAAGCCTCAGCACGACTGTGTGTCAACCTGCACCCTGCTGGGTCCATCACCGTCTGAAGCCTCAGCACGACTGTGTGTCAACCTGCACCCTGCTGGGTCCATCACCGTCTGAAGCCTCAGCACGACTGTGTGTCAACCTGCACCCTGCTGGGTCCATCACCGTCTGAAGCCTCAGCACGACTGTGTGTCAACCTGCACCCTGCTGGGTCCATCACCGTCTGAAGCCTCAGCACGACTGTGTGTCAACCTGCACCCTGCTGGGTCCATCACCGCCTGAAGCCTCAGCACGACTGTGTGTCAACCTGCACCCTGCTGGGTCCATCACCGTCTGAAGCCTCAGCACGACTGTGTGTCAACCTGCACCCTGCTGGGTCCATCACCGTCTGAAGCCTCAGCACGACTGTGTGTCAACCTGCACCCTGCTGGGTCCATCACCGTCTGAAGCCTCAGCACGACTGTGTGTCAACCTGCACCCTGCTGGGTCCATCACCGCCTGAAGCCTCAGCACGACTGTGTGTCAACCTGCACCCTGCTGGGTCCATCACCGCCTGAAGCCTCAGCACGACTGTGTGTCAACCTGCACCCTGCTGGGTCCATCACCGCCTGAAGCCTCAGCACGACTGTGTGTCAACCTGCACCCTGCTGGGTCCATCACCGCCTGAAGCCTCAGCACGACTGTGTGTCAACCTGCACCCTGCTGGGTCCATCACCGTCTGAAGCCTCAGCACGACTGTGTGTCAACCTGCACCCTGCTGGGTCCATCACCGCCTGAAGCCTCAGCACGACTGTGTGTCAACCTGCACCCTGCTGGGTCCATCACCGCCTGAAGCCTCAGCATGACTGTGTGTCAACCTGCACCCTGCTGGGTCCATCACCGCCTGAAGCCTCAGCACGACTGTGTGTCAAGCCTGCACCCTGCTGGGTCCATCACCGCCTGAAGCCTCAGCACGACTGTGTGTCAACCTGCACCCTGCTGGGTCCATCACCGCCTGAAGCCTCAGCACGACTGTGTGTCAACCTGCACCCTGCTGGGTCCATCACCGCCTGAAGCCTCAGCACGACTGTGTGTCAACCTGCACCCTGCTGGGTCCATCACCGCCTGAAGCCTCAGCACGACTGTGTGTCAACCTGCACTCTTCTGGGTCCATCACCGCCTGAAGCCTCAGCACGACTGTGTGTCAACCTGCACCCTGCTGGGTCCATCACCGTCTGAAGCCTCAGCACGACTGTGTGTCAACCTGCACCCTGCTGGGTCCATCACCGTCTGAAGCCTCAGCACGACTGTGTGTCAACCTGCACCCTGCTGGGTCCATCACCGTCTGAAGCCTCAGCACGACTGTGTGTCAACCTGCACCCTGCTGGGTCCATCACCGCCTGAAGCCTCAGCACGACTGTGTGTCAACCTGCACCCTGCTGGGTCCATCACCGCCTGAAGCCTCAGCACGACTGTGTGTCAACCTGCACCCTGCTGGGTCCATCACCGCCTGAAGCCTCAGCACGACTGTGTGTCAACCTGCACCCTGCTGGGTCCATCACCGCCTGAAGCCTCAGCACGACTGTGTGTCAACCTGCACCCTGCTGGGTCCATCACCGCCTGAAGCCTCAGCACGACTGTGTGTCAACCTGCACCCTGCTGGGTCCATCACCGCCTGAAGCCTCAGCACGACTGTGTGTCAACCTGCACCCTGCTGGGTCCATCACCGCCTGAAGCCTCAGCACGACTGTGTGTCAACCTGCACCCTGCTGGGTCCATCACCGTCTGAAGCCTCAGCACGACTGTGTGTCAACCTGCACCCTGCTGGGTCCATCACCGTCTGAAGCCTCAGCACGACTGTGTGTCAACCTGCACCCTGCTGGGTCCATCACCGTCTGAAGCCTCAGCACGACTGTGTGTCAACCTGCACCCTGCTGGGTCCATTACCGTCTGAAGCCTCAGCACGACTGTGTGTCAACCTGCACCCTGCTGGGTCCATCACCGTCTGAAGCCTCAGCACGACTGTGTGTCAACCTGCACCCTGCTGGGTCCATCACCGCCTGAAGCCTCAGCACGACTGTGTGTCAACCTGCACCCTGCTGGGTCCATCACCGTCTGAAGCCTCAGCACGACTGTGTGTCAACCTGCACCCTGCTGGGTCCATCACCGCCTGAAGCCTTAGCACGACTGTGTGTCAACCTGCACCCTGCTGGGTCCATCACCGTCTGAAGCCTCAGCACGACTGTTTGTCAACCTGCACCCTGCTGGGTCCATCACCGCCTGAAGCCTCAGCACGACTGTGTGTCAACCTGCACCCTGCTGGGTCCATCACCGTCTGAAGCCTCAGCACGACTGTGTGTCAACCTGCACCCTGCTGGGTCCATCACCGCCTGAAGCCTCAGCACGACTGTGTGTCAACCTGCACCCTGCTGGGTCCATCACCGTCTGAAGCCTCAGCACGACTGTGTGTCAACCTGCACCCTGCTGGGTCCATCACCGCCTGAAGCCTCAGCACGACTGTGTGTCAACCTGCACCCTGCTGGGTCCATCACCGCCTGAAGCCTCAGCACGACTGTGTGTCAACCTGCACCCTGCTGGGTCCATCACCGCCTGAAGCCTCAGCACGACTGTGTGTCAACCTGCACCCTGCTGGGTCCATCACCGCCTGAAGCCTCAGCACGACTGTGTGTCAACCTGCACCCTGCTGGGTCCATCACCGCCTGAAGCCTCAGCACGACTGTGTGTCAACCTGCACCCTGCTGGGTCCATCACCGCCTGAAGCCTCAGCACGACTGTGTGTCAAGCTGCACTCTGCTGGGTCCATCACCGCCTGAAGCCTCAGCACGACTGTGTGTCAACCTGCACCCTGCTGGGTCCATCACCGCCTGAAGCCTCAGCACGACTGTGTGTCAACCTGCACCCTGCTGGGTCCATCACTGCCTGAAGCCTCAGCACGACTGTGTGTCAACCTGCACCCTGCTGGGTCCATCACAGCCTGAAGCCTCAGCATGACTGTGTGTCAACCTGCACCCTGCTGGGTCCATCACCGTCTGAAGCCTCAGCACGACTGTGTGTCAACCTGCACCCTGCTGGGTCCATCACCGCCTGAAGCCTCAGCACGACTGTGTGTCAACCTGCACCCTGCTGGGTCCATCACCGTCTGAAGCCTCAGCACGACTGTGTGTCAACCTGCACCCTGCTGGGTCCATCACCGCCTGAAGCCTCAGCACGACTGTGTGTCAACCTGCACCCTGCTGGGTCCATCACCGTCTGAAGCCTCAGCACGACTGTGTGTCAACCTGCACCCTGCTGGGTCCATTACCGTCTGAAGCCTCAGCACGACTGTGTGTCAACCTGCACCCTGCTGGGTCCATCACCGTCTGAAGCCTCAGCACGACTGTGTGTCAACCTGCACCCTGCTGGGTCCATCACCGCCTGAAGCCTCAGCACGACTGTGTGTCAACCTGCACCCTGCTGGGTCCATCACCGTCTGAAGCCTCAGCACGACTGTGTGTCAACCTGCACCCTGCTGGGTCCATCACCGCCTGAAGCCTCAGCACGACTGTGTGTCAACCTGCACCCTGCTGGGTCCATCACCGTCTGAAGCCTCAGCACGACTGTGTGTCAACCTGCACCCTGCTGGGTCCATCACCGCCTGAAGCCTCAGCACGACTGTGTGTCAATCTGCACCCTGCTGGGTCCATCACCGTCTGAAGCCTCAGCACGACTGTGTGTCAACCTGCACCCTGCTGGGTCCATCACCGCCTGAAGCCTCAGCACGACTGTGTGTCAACCTGCACCCTGCTGGGTCCATCACCGTCTGAAGCCTCACCGTCTGAGCAGCACGACTGTGTGTCAACCTGCACCCTGCTGGGTCCATCACCGTCTGAAGCCTCAGCACGACTGTGTGTCAACCTGCACCCTGCTGGGTCCATCACCGCCTGAAGCCTCAGCAGGACTGTGTGTCAACCTGCACCCTGCTGGGTCCATCACCGTCTGAAGCCTCAGCACGACTGTGTGTCAACCTGCACCCTGCTGGGTCCATCACCGTCTGAAGCCTCAGCACGACTGTGTGTCAACCTGCACCCTGCTGGGTCCATCACCGTCTGAAGCCTCAGCACGACTGTGTGTCAACCTGCACCCTGCTGGGTCCATCACCGCCTGAAGCCTCAACACGACTGTGTGTCAACCTGCACCCTGCTGGGTCCATCACCGTCTGAAGCCTCAGCACGACTGTGTGTCAACCTGCACCCTGCTGGGTCCATCACCGTCTGAAGCCTCAGCACGACTGTGTGTCAACCTGCACCCTGCTGGGTCCATCACCGTCTGAAGCCTCAGCACGACTGTGTGTCAACCTGCACCCTGCTGGGTCCATCACCGTCTGAAGCCTCAGCACGACTGTGTGTCAACCTGCACCCTGCTGGGTCCATCACCGCCTGAAGCCTCAGCACGACTGTGTGTCAACCTGCACCCTGCTGGGTCCATCACCGTCTGAAGCCTCAGCACGACTGTGTGTCAACCTGCACCCTGCTGGGTCCATCACCGTCTGAAGCCTCAGCACGACTGTGTGTCAACCTGCACCCTGCTGGGTCCATCACCGTCTGAAGCCTCAGCACGACTGTGTGTCAACCTGCACCCTGCTGGGTCCATCACCGCCTGAAGCCTCAGCACGACTGTGTGTCAACCTGCACCCTGCTGGGTCCATCACCGCCTGAAGCCTCAGCACGACTGTGTGTCAACCTGCACCCTGCTGGGTCCATCACCGTCTGAAGCCTCAGCACGACTGTGTGTCAACCTGCACCCTGCTGGGCACCCTGCTGGGTCCATCACCGCCATCAAGCCTGAAGCCTCAGCACGACTGTGTGTCAACCTGCACCCTGCTGGGTCCATCACCGTCTGAAGCCTCAGCACGACTGTGTGTCAACCTGCACCCTGCTGGGTCCATCACCGCCTGAAGCCTCAGCACGACTGTGTGTCAACCTGCACCCTGCTGGGTCCATCACCGTCTGAAGCCTCAGCACGACTGTGTGTCAACCTGCACCCTGCTGGGTCCATCACCGTCTGAAGCCTCAGCACGACTGTGTGTCAACCTGCACCCTGCTGGGTCCATCACCGTCTGAAGCCTCAGCACGACTGTGTGTCAACCTGCACCCTGCTGGGTCCATCACCGCCTGAAGCCTCAGCACGACTGTGTGTCAACCTGCACCCTGCTGGGTCCATCACCGTCTGAAGCCTCAGCACGACTGTGTGTCAACCTGCACCCTGCTGGGTCCATCACCGTCTGAAGCCTCAGCACGACTGTGTGTCAACCTGCACCCTGCTGGGTCCATCACCGTCTGAAGCCTCAGCACGACTGTGTGTCAACCTGCACCCTGCTGGGTCCATCACCGTCTGAAGCCTCAGCACGACTGTGTGTCAACCTGCACCCTGCTGGGTCCATCACCGCCTGAAGCCTCAGCACGACTGTGTGTCAACCTGCACCCTGCTGGGTCCATCACCGTCTGAAGCCTCAGCACGACTGTGTGTCAACCTGCACCCTGCTGGGTCCATCACCGTCTGAAGCCTCAGCACGACTGTGTGTCAACCTGCACCCTGCTGGGTCCATCACCGTCTGAAGCCTCAGCACGACTGTGTGTCAACCTGCACCCTGCTGGGTCCATCACCGCCTGAAGCCTCAGCACGACTGTGTGTCAACCTGCACCCTGCTGGGTCCATCACCCTGCTGGGCCTGAAGCCTCAGCACGACTGTGTGTCAACCTGCACCCTGCTGGGTCCATCACCGTCTGAAGCCTCAGCACGACTGTGTGTCAACCTGCACCCTGCTGGGTCCATCACCGCCTGCAGCCTCAGCACGACTGTAGTAGTCTGAATGAGCGTTGCTTGATTTGGGACAGAATGTTAACAATATGTTATATCTTTGGTTAAATAAATCTGCTTTGATATTGCTCACACAGCCAGACACACACACACAGGTGCACACAAACGCACAGTCACACACACAAATGAATACACAACACTGCTGTGTAACGACAATGTGCAGTGTGTATGTGTCCCGCTGGGACCCTTTAAGCCCATCAGTTGATCCTATATCTGATCCTATATCTGATCCTATATACAGCATTATCCTGAGCTGAGCCATAGTGCCATAATCCTGACTGTGTCTGTTTGGGCTCTATAGCCTGCAGGCTGCACCACCTGCAGCTCCCAGCCCACTTTGTAGTGAGGGAATATATATCATATGTATATTATATACCATATATACCTCACCTGTAGCCCGTGATAATACTATGCAATTATCCTATTCAAATGTTTATCTGACTCCATTAAGAGAATTCAAATATGCAAGCAAGTATTAGGCAATGAGTTGACACCGACTAGCAAGAATTGTTCTGTGAGTGGAATACTGAAGGCAGATATTTAATAACATTGTAAAATGAATAAAATCCAATACAAGGCACAAAGCTTAAATTACAAAACATTAACAAGCATTACAATGCATTACTCTAGGCATGATCAGAGAGGGAGAAAGAGAGAGAGAGAAGACCTAGCCCGAAAGGCCATGCTCCAAGAGTCCCTGGTGTGGAGAGAGAGAGAGAAAGACAGACAGTGTAGGTATCTCACCAGCACAGGTCAGTAACAAAGAAGAGAGAGTCATGGAGGGGGTCAGGGAGAGATGGAGGAAAGAGAGAAAGTTAGTGATTGATTTTCAGTGGATGCTGGCAGCATTTGTTTCACAACTGAATCTAGACTGCCCCAGACCCAGACTCTCCTGAAGTATGCATGCCTTGGCCTTGGTAGTGAATAGGTAAAAGAAGTGATGAGTTGTTGACCAATTGCATTACTGTTGAGTTAACCTCCAATCAAATATCAGACCTACGGGATGTAAAGACGACAGAACCTCTGCATCACAGAGGTGTGACAGAATGGGTGTTGGTGAGATAATGCAGCATTTCTAAGACAACACAAAGGCATCCCTGCATACAGTTGATAAGAGTCACTTCGGGGGATGTGCCTCGCCACAGGTTCCTACAACACCCAGCTCCTAGCCCAGGCTGCACAGATCCAGACTGCTCTAATATCTGACTGCTGGCCTTCATATTCTAATGAGATCAAGCTAGCTCTCCCAGCCCAGCCCAACTTCTAACTCCTCTGCTAGTCTGGCCCAGTCTGCTGGCTCCAGTGCCCCAGGGCCGTGTTAGGCCAGAGTGGGCCAGCTAGTTTATCCACTACACAATGCCAGTTATCAAAGTTGTTGTGGCGAATGTCTTTTATAAAAAATGTGTTTTACATTTTTGACACGAAGATCAACTGTACTAGGCTCTGGTTGTTTATATCTTATTTTTGTACTTTTTTTGTACATAATGTTGCCGCTACCGTCTCTTATGAACGAAAATAACTTCTAGACATCATGATTGCAATTACTCACCACGGACTAGCAAAATCCTCTTTTTCCTTTCAAGACTCGGACGAGCCCAACGTGAAGGATACGCTGCTTCCTTGGGAACAGGCCCAGATCCCCCTGATCTGCGTGAAGACGACGTGGAGAAAGAGGGGCCGAAGGTCCGGCTGATATCTGAGAATTCACAGGCGATCGAATAAACCCCCACTTCCCTCCATTCTGCTTGCAAACATGCAGTCTTTGGACAATAAAATCATTGAGTTACGCGAAAGATTAAACTACCAACGGGACATTTAAAACTGTAATATCTTATGTTTCACCGAGTCGTGGTTGAACGACAACAACATCAACATACAGCTGGTTGGTTATACGATGTACCGGCAGGATAGAACAGCGGCGTCTGGTAAGACAAGGGGCAGTGGTCAACAGCTCACCCAGAGGCGGCGCTCCTACTAGCCGGGGACTTTAATGCAGGGAAACTTAAATCTGTTTTACCAAATTTCTATCAGCATGTTAAATGTGCAACCAGAGGGTAAAGAACTCTAGGCCACCTTTACTCCACACATAGAGAAGCATACAAAGCTCTCCCTCACCCTCTATTTGGAGATCTGACCATAATTCTATCCTCCTGTTTCCTGCTTCCAAGCAAAAATTAAAGCAGAAAGCACCAGTGACTAGATCAATAAAAAAGTCAGAGGAAGCAGATGCTAAGCTACAGACTGTTCTGCAGCACAGAGTGTAATATGTTCCGGGATTCCTCCGATGGCATTGAGGAGTACACCACATCAGTCATTGGCTTCCTCAATAAGTGCATCGATGACATTGTCCCCACAGTGACCCAACCAGAAGCCATAGATTACAGGCAGCATCCGCACTGAGCTAAAGGCTAGAGCTGCAACTTTCAAGGAGCGGGACTCTAACCCGGAAGCTTAAAAGAAATCCCTCTATGCCCTCCGACGAACCATCAAACAGTCAAAGCTTCAATACAGAACAAAGATCTTACTACACCGTCTCTGATGCTCGTCGGATGTGGCAGGGCTTGCAAGCCATTACAGACAACAAAGGAAAACACAGTGACATGAGCCTACCAGGTGAGCTAAACTTCTTCTATGCTCACTTCGAGGCAAGTAACACTGAAGCATGCATGAGAAGACCAGCTGTTCCAGAAGACTGTTTGATAATGCTCTCCGCAGCCGATGTGAGTAAGACCTTTAAACGGGCCAACATTCACAAGGCCGCAGGGCCAGACGGATTACCAGGACGTGTACTGCATACACTTCAAACAGACATACATACCCCACCAGACATGCCACTTTGGGGTTTTTCACGGTACCGAAACCAAAAATAGATTGAATGATTTGCTCAGTTATGTATAGAGCCATGTCATCCTGGATCACAGCGTCTCTCCTCTCTGTAAAGCTCTAATTTAACTCTATTGTATATAACAATATCAATATATATATATAAATATATATGTGTGTGTGTGTGTGTGTGTGTGTGTGTGTGTGTGTGTGTGTGTGTGTGTGTGTGTGTGTGTGTGTGTGTGTGTGTGTGTGTGTGTGTGTGTGTGTGTGTGTGTGTGTGTGTGTGTGAATAGTGTGTAAATAGTATTTTTTGTTGTCACTTGCTGTCTTTTCAATATAACTCTTATTTATATTTTTTATTTTGAATTTAAAGTAATATCTTATGTTGCTCTTGTCTTTAACTCTTCTGTACTTTGTAATGTATGTGTATGTTTTATGTGGACCCCAGGAGGAGTAGCTGCCGCATGTGCAATACCTAATGGGAATCCTAATGAACTTAACCTCTAAAGCCGCTCCTGTTCATCACTAAGCTTTATACTATACAGTAGGTAGGCCTTGACTCCAATTCCAACGGTACAGTACCTGCCATTGCACCCATGTCCTATACTTCTTTACCTTGTATTATCATTAACTGATGCTTTTGTGTGGTTTCCAATACAGGTTACCACTGAGGCCTGAATTGACGCGATAACGATAAATTATAACAATGTGCACCACAGTTTTTATTATTATCCTTTAAACTACTACTACTAGTTTGATGGTTGTAGCCATCAATTATCCCATTGACTATCACCCATTTTAGCAAACTTATTTAATTTCAAACTACACATTTCTCTAGTATAGGCTACTTTTGTAATGAAGGATATCAGCAAAATGCCTGCGATAAGTGATCGGCAATGATGGTGTTGATCATCTTCAGTTTGTCATCCCAGCTCTAGTATGCAGTTCATGGATAATATTCACTTACCTGTACAGTGGGTTCAGAAAGTATTCAGACCAATTCCCCTTTTCCACATTTTGTTACGTTACAGCCTTATTCTAAAATGGATGAGGATTTGTTCTATTTAACCAATCTACACACAATACCCCATAATGACAAAGTGGAAACAGATTTTTTGAAATTTGCAAATGTATTAAAAATAAAAACAGAAGTACCTTATTTACGTAAGTATTCAGACCCTTTGCTATGATTCTCGAAATTGAGCTCAGGTGCATCCTGTTTCCATTTATCATCCTTGAGACATTTTCTACAACTTCATAAGAGTCCAACTGTGGTAAATTCAATTGATTGGACATGATTTGGAAAGGCACACACCTGTCTACATAAGGTCCCACAGTTGACAGCGCATGTCAGAGTAAAAACCAAGCCATGACGTCGAAGGAATTGTCCGTAGAGCTCCGAGACAGGATTGTGTTGAGGCACAGATCTGCGGAAGGGTACCAAAAAATATCTGCAGAATTGAAGGTCCCCAAGAACACAGTGGCCTCTATCATTCTTAAATGGAAGAAGTTTGGATGGAGGGAAATATGAACAGAGCAAGGTACAGAGAGATCCTTGATGAAACCTGCTCCAGAGTGCTCAGGACCTCAGACTGGAGCGAATATTCACCTTCCAACAGGACAACGACCCTAACCACACAGCCAAGACAAAGCAGGAGTGGCTACGGGGCTTCTGAGTGTCCTTGAGGGGCCCGGCCAGAGCCCGGACTTCAACCCGATGGAACATCTCTGGAGAGACCTAAAAATAACTGTGCAGCGACGCTCCCCATCCAACCTGACAGCGCTTGAGAGGATCTGCAGAGAAGAATGGGACAAAGCTTCACACCCAAGAGTCATACCCAAGAAGACTTGAGGCTGTAATCGCTGCCAAAGGTGCTTCCACAAGGCACTGAGTAAAGCTTCTGAATACTTATGTAAATGTGATATTTCTGTTTTTTTATTTTGTTATACATTTGCAAACATTTCTAAATATCTGTTTTTGCTTTGTCATTACAGGGTATTGTGTGTAGAATGATGAAGGGAAGAACAATTAATTAAATTTTAGAATAAGGCTGTAACGTAACAAAGTGTGGAAAAAGTCAAGAGGTCTAAATATTTTCCGAATTCAGTTGCCATCCTTTTTAATGGAGTGCCGCATTGCATTATGGATCACACATCTTTATTGTAGTAGACTGAGCCCTGTTTAATTTATGAGTGACAGTAATACAATGGCTTCTGTAGCATCCTTCATAAAGGTACATGGTACGATCAGATATTCCTATCTCAGGATGCTACACAACATCCAGACAAAAGAGCAACAAAGAGTTCTAAAGCAATCTCAGATGAGGTAATGAGGAGCAAACCAATAACGTCCCAGAGCATTCTATTTCATTTCAGTACAACACCATTTTTCTGTCTGTCTGTCTGTTGATATACAGAGAGGTGCCTTAAAATCCCATCATGTGCTTAAAGGACACCTGGAACCATCTACTGTCTATTTGGATTAATAAACAAATTGTTATTACGGTTGTGATATTCATGGACTTTTTTGGCACATGGATCCTGTCTGGGTTTTGAACGTCATGTAGACAGCAAGGCCAAAAAATCTTGGTGATTATATTCTGTCATGGACGGGATGATAGATTATCTAGTATCCCTCATCACCAATCTCTCTCTCTCGCTCTGTGTCTATTTCAGGGTCCAGTTTTGGGCTAATATCCTTTCAGTGCAACTACGCGAGACTACCACAAGATACTCCGGAGCTAACATTCTACAAAAGGTAAAATATGTGGCTTTTTGTTAGACAAACTACAATCACAATTTGCAACATAGTTTTTTCACCAAAAGAAAAAACACTCATTATTTCCCATTTACGTCTAAGATGCTCCATAGCGTTACACTGATGACCATCCGCCCCATTCGTTTGTCTCACCACGTGTCTTAACCTCCTGCGGCGCCCCATATTCTCCTCTATCACCACCTGCTACCCGTAATCTCATTATGTCCACCAAGTCAGTGAGTGTCATGTTGGTGCCAGAGCCAGGTGTTCACACTCTATCTAAAGGGCTTCCTCACCCTTTAGGTTGCATTGGTCAGATCAGGTCAGGGAGAGACTTGGCACAGTTAGTGGCCCCGGGCAGCAGACAGAGACACACAGGCCACAGGGCAGCTAGGCTACTAACAAGATCAGGAACACTTTACCATAATGATCATCGTGATGTTATGTCCTGTACTTGTTTCATATAGTAATGTTCCAATCCTGTTTTAAGAATGTTTGTTTGTTTTCTTTGTCTCTACACTAATTATTCCGTTACTATGACTACTATTTAATGGTATGCTGATGTAGTCTATGTTACATGTCTACCTCAATATCTGATATTCCTGACATAATGGTGATCATTGTGGACTCATCCCACTGGGAAAAACCTGGTTGAATCAACATTGTTTTCACACCCCAAAAATCTATGTGATGACATTGAATCAACGTGGGAAATTAATTGGATTTGCAAAAAGTAATCAACGTAATGGTATTTTGTATTTTTTTCCACCCAACTTTTAACCTATATCCAATGTCCTTGTGACATATTTTGTTGATTTCACATTGAATTCACATTAGTTGACAACTCAAGCAAATCTAAAAACTAGTCTGTGCCCAGTGTAATTGTGCCTGTGAATTGCCTGAGTAAAAACACAGGTATCCAGCATGGTTGAACTCTCTCCCCACCAGAGCTATTCACACAAGACTGCTCTATTAACCTCAGTGTACACCGTAGGAAGCCTTCAGCCTTCAGTATATGGGTTGCTTGGATTAATTGGGATTAGTGAGTGACTTAATCGAGTAATTAAGACCTAAAATTAAACTAAATCCAGAGGACTCCGCTGGCTTTGTTTGCTTATTTACAGGTATCTCAAATGGCTTGAACTAATGGCTCACACTTAACTTATCTCAATCAATCAGTTCTAAGAGAAAAAATTATACATGTAGTATGCCAATAAAACATTAGCTTTATTTTATTTCCTGTACAAAAATGGAAAGCAGATGATCGAAGGTATTACATTTATCATAGTAGAAGGCGTTGTTGAATATCTCCTCCCGTGCTCTTTTCAGAAACTCAAAGATGTGGAATCCATTATTAACATAGTGGACATCGATGGGAGAGATCAAGTGAGGGACTTTGCAGAGGACATGGAGAGAATGCTGGGGTCCAAGATGAAGTCAGTTAAGGTGAGTAGAGGTTAGAGGTCAGAGGTCTCTCTCAGGCCAAGTGTTGTTTTTCTTACTTTTAACTTAGACAACCTAAAACACATTAGATGACCTTGCGGACCAGGTTTGGCCATTGGGCCACCAGTTGATGTCGCCTGCTACTATCTTTGAGTTACCACCAACAGAACTGTTACCGTGTGTGTTGTGGTTAGGCTGCCGATTTTAGAAACGTCTTTAAATAAATATCTTCATTTTCTCCTTAGAGGTTGGCTGAGTCTGCGGAGGATGCAGATTTGTACCACGACTTCAACAAAACGCTAGAGGTTTGTCATTCTATCTGTCTGTGGGAATATGAGATCTCAGATTTATCAAAGTACTGCTAATATGATTATCACAACCCTTTGCCACAGTACCACAATAGAGAAAATGAAATGCCTAACCATCATGCACATTTTGATGACCACAAAAACACACAATGCCATGAGCAGAAGCCTTTTTCAGATAGAATATAGGCTGTACACTTCTAATGTTACTTGACTTACAACAATTCTCCAATGATAGTTGATGAATATGAATCTAACTTTTCCACCGTTCCAATGCTGTCCTTCTCCAGTTTGACTACTATAACTCCATGCTGGTGAACACAGCAGATGAAGATGGTAACTTCATAGAGTTGGGTGGTGAGTTTCCTCTGGAGAAGAATAAGCATTTCAACAACCTGCCAGTCAACACACTGCAGAGTGACGTACAGGTTCCAACCAATGTCTACAACAAAGGTGTGTGTGATGAAGTTCAAACAATTGTTTTCAGGCCCTTGGGTCCAGATCCTAACTTATCTATGCATGAAATACATATTTTGAATCCAATGAGAGATTAGCATGACAATTGGGTTAGGTGTGGCTTAGTCATCCTTTAAAGTGAAACCGGTGACAGTTACTATATGTGATGTCACACTTTCCATCCCACTCATTTGCTGCTCTCTCTTTCTCCTCTGTGTAAAGATGCCTACATCCTCAATGGAATCTACTGGTCGGAGGCTCTGAATGACGTGTTCATGAACAACTTCCAGAAAGACCCCACCCTCACCTGGCAGTACTTTGGCAGCTCCTCGGGATTCTTCAGAATATACCCTGGTAAAAGACCTGAGGAGACTGGTGGGAAGAGCTATAGAAGGACAGGCTCATTGTATTGGCTGGAATGGAATAATTGGAACGGTATCAAACATATGAAAGCCACGTTTGACTCCGTTCCATTTATTCCATTCCAGGCATTACAATGAGCCTGTCCTCCTATAGCTCCTTCCACCAGCCTCCACTGTAAAGGGCGGCAGGTAGCCTAGTGCTTAGAGCATTGGGCCAGTAACTGAAAGGTTGCTAGATCAAAGCTGATAAGGTAAAAATCTGTTATTTTGCCCCTGAACAAGGCAGTTAACTCACTGTTTCTAGGCTGTTATTGTAAATAAAAATGTGTTCATAACTGACATGCCTAGATAAAAATAAAAAAATAAAAAGACTAAGCAAAGAACTATCATGTTTGGAGCCCTCAGTCAGCTCCATACAACTGATAGCAACACAGAGTAGTGTATTGAAAAGTTTGGTTAATAAGGGATAATCAACGATGGCCTATGCCTTCTTTGGAAGATAATGCATGATGCATAACCTTCCACGGAGTTGTGTTATTTTCCATAGAATACATAGAGCCCTGAGTTGATTATTCCTTTCACACTATGGCTATGAATTAACATATTTGTTGCTAGAAATGTATTAATTTGCCAGTAGAAATGTGACAAGTTTACTAGCTAGCTAGATAGCTACAGTAGTTGCTATGATAACCAAGAAGACAGACTTGCTAGCTTAGCTAACAAAAACATCATCCTATCTTGCTATTTTGAAAATTAATTCTAATTCAACAATGCCAATAATGTTTTCATTTCGGGTTTTGCTTTCAAAAGCAGGACAAACATAGAACATGTAAGAATGAACTTCATAGTCATTCAGTTACACTATGCGTTATAGGGAAATAATGCACACACTAGAATGCCCTTCAAGCCAATCAAAAATGAGTATTCAACAGTGCTATGATATAATAGTGTATAAATCCAGAGCATAGCATAACAGAAAATATAGCACAGCAAAACAAAAAGCATACTATCAAAAAGAAACCATAGAATACCATCTGTTTTAAGATGTCAACTGTATTTGTTTTTACTCCCAATTGGTAGTTACAGTCTTGTCCCATGACTGCAACTCCCTTACGGACTCGGGAGAGGCAAAGGTCGAGAACTGTGCATCTTCCAAAACATGACCCTGCCAAGCCGCACTGCTTCTTGACACATTGGTCACTTAACCCAGGAAGCCAGCCGCACCAATGTGTTGGAGGAAACACCATACAACTGGAAACCGTGCCAGCGCGGGCTGCCACAGGAGTTGCTAGAGCGCGATGGGACAGGGACATCCCAGCCAGCCAAACCCTACCCTAACGACGCTGGGACAATTGTGCACCACCTCATGGGTCTCCCGGTCGCGGCCGGATGCAACACAGCCTGGGATCAAACCCGGGTCTGTAGTGACGCCTCATGCAGTGCCTTAGACCACTATGCCACTTGGGAGGCTGTAAGATGTCGACTTCAGTATAATATTGAAGGATTTTAATGGATGCCATGCTGTTTACTCACTGTAGAGATGGTGTGACTGTATTTTTTATACAGGTATCAAATGGACTCCAGATTCGAATGGTGTGGCTGCGTTTGACTGCAGGAACCGTAACTGGTAAGCTATTAGTAAATCTACTAGTAGCCTCTGGGTGGCATCAACCTTGACCAGAGTAAGACACTTCCTGGTATCAATGTGATAAGGGGAGGAGCTAGACACTAAGACATCAATCAATCAATCAAATGTATTTATAAAGCCCTTCTTACATCAGCTGATGTCACAAAGTGCTGTACAGAAACCCAGTCTAAAACCCCAAACAGCAAGCAATGCAGGTATAGAAGCACGGTGGCTAGGATAAACTCCCTAGAAAGGCCAGAACCTATGAAGAAACCTAGAGAGGAACCAGGCTATGAGGGGTGGCCAGTCCTCTTCTGCCTGTGCCGGGTGGAGATTTTAACAGAACATGGCCAAGATGTTCAAATGTTCATAGATTTTATTTTAATTTTATTTCACCTTTATTTAACCAGGTAGGCTAGTTGAGAACAAGTTCTCATTTACAACTGCGACCTGTCCAAGATAAAGCATAGCACTGTGAACAGACAACAACACAGAGTTACACATGGAGTAAACAATAAACAAGTCAATAACACAGTAAGGGAAAAAAAGAGTCTATATACATTGTGTAGGCGAATAATTACAATTTTGCAGATTAACACTGGAGTGATAAATGATCAGATGGTCATGTGCAGGTAGAGATACTGGTGTGCAAAAGAGCAGAAAAGTAAATAAATAAAAACAGTATGGGTGAGGTATGATGAGGTAGGTAAATTGGGTGGGCTATTTACCGTTGGACTATGTACAGCTGCAGCGATCGGTTAGCTGCTCAGATAGCAGATGTTTAAAGTTGGTGAGGGAGATAAAAGTCTCCAACTTCAGCGATTTTTGCAATTTGTTCCAGTCACAGGCAGCAGAGAACTGGAAGGAAAGGCGGCCAAATGAGGTGTTGGCTTTAGGGATGATCAGTGAGATACACCTGCTGGAGCGCGTGCTACGGGTGGGTGTTGCCATCGTGACCAGTGAACTGAGATAAGGCGGAGCTTTACCTAGCATGGGCCTGTAGATGACCTGGAGCCAGTGGGTCTGGCACCAAATATGTCGCGAGGGCCAGCCAACTAGAGCATACAGGTCGCAGTGGTGGGTGGTATAAGGTGCTTTAGTAACAAAACAGATGGCACTGTGATAAACTGCATCCAGTTTGCTGAGTAGAGTATTGGAAGCTATTTTGTAGATGACATAGCCGAAGTCGAGGATCGGTAGGATAGTCAGTTTTACTAGGGTAAGTTTGGCGGCGTGAGTGAAGGAGGCTTTGTTGCGGAATAGAAAGCCGACTCTAGATTTGATTTTAGATGCAATGTTTGATATGAGTCTGGAAGGAGAGTTTACAGTCTAGCCAGACACCTAGGTACTTATAGATGTCCACATATTCTAGGTCGGAACCATCCAGGGTGGTGATGCTAGTCGGGCGTGCGGGTGCAGGCAGCGAACGGTTGAAAAGCATGCATTTGGTTTTACTAGCTTTTAAGAGCAGTTGGAGGCCACGGAAGGAGTGTTGTATGGCATTGAAGCTCGTTTGAGGTTAGATAGCACAGTGTCCAAGGAAGGGCCAGAAGTATACAGAATGGTGTCGTCTGCGTAGAGGTGGATCAGGGGATCGCCCGCAGCAAGAGCAACATCATTGATATATACAGAGAAAAGAGTCGGCCCGAGAATTGAACCCTGTGGCACCCCCATAGAGACTGACAGAGGACCGGACAACATGCCCTCCGATTTGACACACTGAACTCTGTCTGCAAAGTTGTTGGTGAACCAGGCAAGGCAGTCATTAGAAAAACCGAGGCTACTGAGTCTGCCGATAAGAATATGGTGATTGACTGAGTCGAAAGCCTTGGCCAGGTCGATGAAGAGGGCTGCACAGTACTGTCTTTTATCGATGGCGGTTATGATATCGTTTAGTACCTGGAGCATGGCTGAGGTGTATCTGTAACCGGCTCGGAAACCAGATTGCACAGCGGAGAAGGTACGGTGTGATTCGAGATGGTCAGTAATCTGTCTGTTGACTTGGCTTTCGAAGACCTTAGATAGGCAGGGCAGGATGGATATAGGTCTGTAACAGTTTGGGTCCAGGGTGTCTCCCCCTTTGAAGAGGGGGATGACTGCGGCAGCTTTCCAATCCTTGGGGATCTCAGACGATATGAAAGAGAGGTTGAACAGGCTGGTAATAGGGGTATTGACAATGGCGGCGGATAGTTTCAGAAATAGAGGGTCCAGATTGTCAAGCCCAGCTGATTTGTATGGGTCCAGGTTTTGCAGCTCTTTCAGATCACCTGCTATCTGGATTTGGGTAAAGGAGAAGCTGGGGAGGCTTGGGCGAGTAGCTGTGGGAGGGGGCCGGAGCTGTTGGCCGAGGTTGGAGTAGCCAGGAAGAAGGCATGGCCAGCCGTTGAGAAAGGCTTGTTGAAGTTTTCGATTATCATGGATTTATCGGTGGTGACCGTGTTACCTAGACTCAGTGCAGTGGGCAGCTGGGAGGAGGTGCTCTTGTTCTCCATGGACTTTACAGTGTCCCAGAACTTTTTGGAGTTAGAGCTACAGGATGCAAATTTCTGCTTGAAAAAGCTGGCCTTTGCGTGTATCGATGACCAGCAAGCTCAGATAATAATAACCACAGTGGTTGTAGAGGGTGCAACAGGTCAGCACCTCAGGAGTAAATGTCAGTTGGCTTTTCATAGCCAATCATTCAGAGTATCTCTACCGCACCTGCTGCTCCTGCTGTCTCTAGAGAGTCATTAGGCCAGGTAATCCTGAGAGAGAGCGAGATTAAAGTCATGTGACCTCATATACCTTAAGACTGTATAGGCTTATGTGACATCTATACGCAAGCTTTTATCTATTTTAGTTGTGTCATTTATTTACTTTTTGGCTTTTAAACTTGAACCAAACTTCACTACAGCATTCACCCTACTTTACTTTACTTATCCAGTGGTAGGAGAGTGTATAGTGCCATGGATATGTTGCTCTAAAGTGGTAGGGCCTGTCCTAGGACTTGGCCATGTATTGCACGACACTTGCACAACATGACACTTGAGCTGGCAGTTTAAAGAATGGGATGGAAACTGTGACCCTGCTCCAACAACAAGAACCATGATATACAGTGCCTTGCGAAAGTATTCGGCCCCCTTGAACTTTGCGACCTTTTGCCACATTTCAGGCTTCAAACATAAAGATATAAAACTGTATTTTTTTGTGAAGAATCAACAACAAGTGGGACACAATGAAGTGGAATGACATTTATTGGATATTTCAAACTTTTTTAACAAATCAAAAACGGAAAAATTGGGAGTGCAAAATTATTCAGCCCCCTTAAGTTAATACTTTGTAGCGCCACCTTTTGCTGCGATTACAGCTGTAAGTCGCTTGGGGTATGTCTCTATCAGTTTTGCACATCGAGAGACTGAAATTTTTTCCCATATCTCCTTGCAAAACAGCTCGAGCTCAGTGAGGTTGGATGGAGAGCATTTGTGAACAGCAGTTTTCAGTTCTTTCCACAGATTCTCGATTGGATTCAGGTCTGGACTTTGACTTGGCCATTCTAACACCTGGATATGATTATTTTTGAACCATTCCATTGTAGATTTTGCTTTATGTTTTGGATCATTGTCTTGTTGCAAGACATATCTCCGTCCCAGTCTCAGGTCTTTTGCAGACTCCATCAGGTTTTCTTCCAGAATGGTCCTGTATTTGGCTCCATCCATCTTTCCATCAATTTTAACCATCTTCCCTGTCCCTGCTGAAGAAAAGCAGGCCCAAACCATGATGCTGCCACCACCATGTTTGACAGTGGGGATGGTGTGTTCAGAGTGATGAGCTGTGTTGCTTTTACGCCAAACATAACGTTTTGCATTGTTGCCATAAAGTTCAATTTTGGTTTCATCTGACCAGAGCACCTTCTTCCACATGTTTGGTGTGTCTCCCAGGTGGCTTGTGGCAAACTTTAAACAACACTTTTTATGGATATCTTTAAGAAATGGCTTTCTTCTTGCCACTCTTCCATAAAGGCCAAATTTGTGCAATATACGACTGATTGTTGTCCTATGGACAGAGTCTCCCACCTCAGCTGTAGATCTCTGCAGTTCATCCAGAGTGATCATGGGTCTCTTGGCTGCATCTCTGATCAGTCTTCTCCTTGTATGAGCTGAAAGTTTAGAGGGACGGCCAGGTCTTGGTAGATTTGCAGTGGTCTGATACTCCTTCCATTTCAATATTATCGCTTGCACAGTGCTCCTTGGGATGTTTAAAGCTTGGGAAATCTTTTTGTATCCAAATCCGGCTTTAAACTTCTTCACAACAGTATCTCGGACCTGCCTGGCATGTTCCTTGTTCTTCATGATGCTCTCTGCGCTTTTAACGGACCTCTGAGACTATCACAGTGCAGGTGCATTTACACACAGGTGGATTGTATTTATCATCATTAGTCATTTAGGTCAACATTGGATCATTCAGAGATCCTCACTGAACTTCTGGAGAGAGTTTGCTGCACTGAAAGTAAAGGGGCTGAATAATTTTGCACGCCCAATTTTTCAGTTTTTGATTTGTTAAAAAAGTTTGAAATATCCAATAAATGTCGTTCCACTTCATGATTGTGTCCCACTTGTTGTTGATTCTTCACAAAAAAATACAGTTTTATATCTTTATGTTTGAAGCCTGAAATGTGGCAAAAGGTCGCAAAGTTCAAGGGGGCCGAATACTTTCGCAAGGCACTGTAATTACTGACAACTGAGAGTCAGGGCCTTGATTTACTGTTTCATGCAGTCCAGTATGAGTCTCTTATCACTGCTGTTAGGCCGTGGGGTCTCCCTAGGCCAGAGGGAGGATATCCTCCTAACTGGCCAATCAGTAGCATTTCCAGCTTCCAGGAATTCAACAAGCCATGTTGATGAGCTTTAGGTAGTATATGGATGCCCTCCCTATCTCTCCACTCAGTTAGAAAGTATCCTGGGACCTGGGCTGCCCCTGACTTTCAGATTAGTGGCAAGGATAGCACCCAAGGCTTTGAACACAGCAACACAGGGAGACACAGACAGACAGGCCAGGACAGTCTGATCTGATCCCCTAGAAATACTTTAAGCTGCTCCTTAAGTGGTTTTAACCAACAGCTCAATACCCAGGTCAGTGGGGTTCACATGGATGACATATGTCCCTATTTATAAACATGTAGATATGAAAAATACCAAAAAGGTGTGTGTGTGTGCGCATTTGCATCTGTCATGTTTTGAAACTAAGTTGATAGGGAGGGGCAGTGTGGTTGGGATGTTATACAGTGCCATATGCTGTAGGCCTACACCGCTTTTTTAAATTGAATGTGGATCGTTATATCAAGGGGTTGTGAATTATATGGGGAACGTTTTTTCATGAAGCAGCATGAGAAAGTGAGAGAACCGTTGACTGGGGCCTCCATCCTATGGTCCTGCTGTGCCCCGTGCTCTACTCTCTGGACCACACAAGCCTCAAGTGCAGTAGAGGTAGAGAATCCTCACATAGGACGGTAACACTATGGTGTAACCCTATCTCTCTCTACCCCTGTCCCCCAGGTATATCCAGGCTGCCACCTCACCAAAGGACATTATTATCGTGGTGGACATCAGTGGCAGTATGAAGGGTCTGAAGATGACCATCGCCAAGCACACCATCAACACCATCCTGGACACACTGGGGGAGAACGACTTTGTCAACGTCATCGCTGTGAGTCAACCCTCCTCCTGCACTAAGCACCAACGGAACAAGAAATCTCAAACTTAGGGTCTTGTAATTTCAATGTGTTGAAATGTGGTGTTCAGTTTACTAAGCCATTCCCATTACATTATCACACCTTCACACATTACCAGTTACACCACTACACTGTTACATCACAACAGTGTCACACTGTTGACAAGACTACAGCCCTGCCTTTTCTTTTCTCCCCACAGTACACTGACTATGTGCGCTACGTAGAGCCATGCTTCAAAGGCACCCTGGTGCAGGCTGACTTGGACAACCGCGAGGTAAGTCCATTATCTTCTTCAGGTAATCTGTGGCCGCTAAGCCACTGAGCTCTTACCTCTCAGCAGGGCTCTAGCAACTCAAAGTGTTCTGTTATGACATTACACCCCTGTGGAGGTGGAGAGTGAAGGGCCACCTTGGCTGTCAGTCATGCTGCGGAGAAGTTGGCTCCACCTGTTGGCCTAGTTCCTACTTCATTATTGGCCCAGTGTGGATCAGAGAGCAGGCCAGGTCAGCCGTCATTCACAACCATCAGCCTACTGTGGAGAGGGACTGTAATGGAGTATGACTGACAGGGATGGAATACTTTTAAAATATGTATACTGTAATATGTAGAACACAAATTTACATATATGATATTTTACTAGGCAAGTCAGTTAAGAACAAATTCTTATTTTCAATGATGGCCTAGGAACAGTGGGTTAACTGTCTTGTTCAGGGGCAGAATTACAGTTTTTTTTTACCTTGTCAGCTCGGGGATTCAATCTTGCAACTTTTCGGTTAATAGTCCAACACTCTAACCACTAGGCTACCTGCCGCCCCAATATAGAAATGCAATGTATGCATAAAGTGTATTGATAAGTAAATCAATGTGATTTTAGCGCCCAAAATGTGTACGTAGACTACATGTATGTTTGTCAGGCAGTGCAGTGTGTAAGAGATAACATCCTGAATACCAGGGCGTGTCAGGTAGTGCAATGTGTGAGAGATAACATCCTGAAACCAGGGCTTGTCAGGCATTGCAATGTGCAAGAGATAACATCCTGAAAACCAGGGCTTGTCAGGCAGTGCAATGTGTGAGAGATAACATCCTGAAAACCAGGGCTTGTCAAACAGTGCAATGTGCGAGAGATAACATCCTGAAAACCAGGGCTTGTCAAACAGTGCAATGTGCGAGAGATAACATCCTGAAAACCAGGGCTTGTCAAGCAGTGCAATGTGTGAGAAAGAACATCCTGAAAACCAAGCAGAGCAACGTGCGAGAGATAACATCCTGAAAATCAGGGCTTGTCAGGCAGTGCAATGTGTGAGAGATAACATCCTGAAAACCAGGGCTTGTCAGGCAGTGCAATGTGTGAGAGATAACATCCTGAAAACCAGGGCTTGTCAGGCATTGCAATGTGTGAGAGATAACATCCTGAATACCAGGGCGTGTCAGGCAGTGCAATGTGCGAGAGATAACATCCTGAAAACCAGGGCGTGTCAGGCAGTGCAATGTGTGAGAGATAACATCCTGAAAACCAGGGCTTGTCAGGCATTGCAATGTGTGAGAGATAACATCCTGAAAACCAGGGCTTGTCAAGCAGTGCAATGTGTGAGAAAGAACATCCTTAAAACCAAGCAGAGCAACGTGCGAGAGATAACATCCTGAAAACCAGGGCTTGGGACCTTATAATTTTCCAATCATTTAATTCTGAAAAAGTTTAGCTAGATAACAAGAGACCTGTTGTCTGAATTAGGCCCACATAATTATACCGAGAGAGGGGAGAGAGTGTTGAAACGCTGGGCATCTTGTTGTTATGACCTGCCTTGTCTGAATTAGGCCCACATAATTATACCGACAGAGGGGAGAGAGTGTTGAAACGCTGGGCATCTTGTTGTTATGACCTGCCTTGTCTGAATTAGGCCCACATAATTATACCGACAGAGGGGAGAGAGTGTTGAAACGCTGGGCATCTTGTTGTTATGACCTGCCTTGTCTGAATTAGGCCCACATAATTATACCGACAGAGGGGAGAGAGTGTTGAAACGCTGGGCATTTTGTTGTTATGACCTGCCTTGTCTGAATTAGGCCCACATAATTATACCGACAGAGGGGAGAGAGTGTTGAAACGCTGGGCATCTTGTTGTTATGACCTGCGTTGTCTGAATTAGGCCCACATAATTATACCGACAGAGGTGCGGCTTCTATGAAGGAACTTTGAATGTCTTTGAACTTCAGACAGTGAAATGTGATAACTGTAGTATCCTTAACTACACTCTTAGAAAAAAATATGCTCTCTTGAACCTAAAAGGGTTCATTGGCTGTCCCCATCGGAGAACCCTTTGAAGAACCCTTTTTGGTTCCAGGTAGAACCCTTTTGGTTCCAGGTTTAACACTTTTGGGTTCCAAGTAGAACCCTTTCCACAGAGGGCTCTACATGGAACCAACAAGGGTTATCCTATGGCAACAACTGAAGAACCCTTTTGGAACTCTTTTTTTCTAGCATTGAAAAACACTCTCTCCCTGATTTCTGAATTACGCGTGTAACTTCAGTAGCTACAGTAGACTATGCTTCGGGGGGAGGGGCAGATACCCTACACATGCACACACACTGGCAAAGATTTTCAGCTGTCAGGCAGACACTGGATTAGGTTTCTGAGTGAGGGCTTTGCATTCACGCTTTGTTGCATTTTTTTGTGCGAATGGAAAAAAATGCCCAAAACATAAATGAACGTTATTAACCGGTTTCCATGCTTTTAAATAACGGTTTTGATCTGGAACAGTATAGATCACTTTTGTTCTGATTCTGTTCCTCAAAAATGTGCAATGTTTTAGGTTCTGTTCCATGAACCGGTTCCAACCCCTGCTGAAAAGTGATGTTAAATCAGTAAATTAATCACTCTCTGTCCATATACTGTACCATAGCAGTAATCAGTGAACTAACTGATGGCTGGGCAGGTAGACTGACTGGCAGGCAGGTTGGTGGGCATGTTGGTTGGCAGACAAACAGACAGACAGACAGACAGACAGACAGACAGACAGACAGACAGACAGACAGGGAGGGAGGGAGGGAGGGAGGGAGGGAGGGAGGGAGGGAGGGAGGGAGGGAGGGAGGGAGGGAGGGAGGGAGGGAGGGAGGGAGGGAGGGAGGGAGGCTCACAGACACAGGCAGAGAGGCAAGCATACTGGCCGATAAACCTTGCACTGGGTGATTTATGAGCAGAGCTACTAATATTTTCCTGTTTGGTTTTATCCACCTGGCATCTGCTCCTACAATATATCCTACAACCAGATCCTCTCATGAAAATTCTGTATGCCTCTGGCACCATGATGGGTATAACCTCAGGAATGAGGTTCACACTCTGCTTACTCTTAGGACCAAGATTACTCTCTTTTGTTAAGGTAATTAATGCCTGTGTAGTTGCCAGGTATGTTAAGTAAACACACTTGGAACATTACACACTTGTTTTGCATTATAGTTTTCAATCAATCAAATACCATTGGAATAGTGTGTTTAATACAATTGTCACAAAGAGCTTTATAGCCAGAAACCAGGTCAGTGGCCATGAAAACTCTCTTGGTATTCAGTCAACTGGACTGGTGTATTAGACCTTACACTGTCATGTCCTGTGCTAGGCTGTGCTGTGCTGCATTTCTGTACTTTAAAAAAATCACCTTTATTTAACCAGGTAGGCCAGTTAAGAACAAGTTCTCATTTACAACTGCAACCTGGCCAAGATAAAGCAAAGTAGTGCGACAAAAACAACAACACGGAGTTACACATAAACAAACGTAAAGTCAATAACACAATAGAAAAATCTATTTATAGTGTGTGCAAATGTAGAAGAGTAGGGAGGTAAGGCAATAAATAGACCATAGAGGCAAAATAATTACAATTTAGCATTAACCTGGAGTGATAGATGTGCAGATGATGATGTGCAAGTAGAGATACTGGGGTGCAAAAGAGCAAGAGGGTGATCACATTCTCACGGTTTATTGGCATGGGAAACATATGTTTACATTGCCAAAGCAAGTGAAATAGATAATAAACAAAAGTTAAATAAACAATTCAAAAATGTACAGTAAATATTACACTCACAAAAGTTCAAAAAGAATAAAGACAAACGTCATATTATGTGCAAATAGTTCAAGTACAAAAGGGAAAATAAATAAACATAAAGATGGGCTGTATTTGCAATGGTGTTTGTTCTTCACTGGTTGCCCTTTTCGCCTCGCTCTCCCTCCCTCTCTCTCTCTCTCTCTCTCTCTCTCTCTCTCTCTCTCTCTCTCTCTCTCTCTCTAGCATTTTAAGGTGCTAGTGGATGAGCTTCACGTGAAGGGAGAGGGAAAAGTTGCAAAGGCCATGAAAGAATCCTTCAAAATCCTGAATGAGGTTTGCTTCCAACACACACACACACACACGTGTAGTTCCACACACTTGCCGTTGGCCCAGTCTCAGTTCTTCACTGTGTGGTGCTTCCTCTCAGGCTGCGACCAAGGGCCAGGGCAGCCTGTGTAACCAGGCCATCATGCTGATCACAGATGGAGCCATGGAGGATTTCAAAGACGTGTTTGAAGAGTTCAACTGGCCTGATCGCAGGGTACTGTAGGGTATATCCAATATTTTCTCCATGTGAATAACTACATACACACTTGACCTACAGTAATACCTATTTACGGTATATTAAATAAAATGTAATAAAATTGAATTGGTCCCATACACATATTTAGCAGATGTTATTGCCGGTGCAGCGAAATGCTTGTGTTCCTCGCTCCAACAGTGTAGTAATATCTGACAATACACGTAAATTCTTCTGTTATTCTATTTTCTATTCCCCTACTTCCCCTGAACAGCAAGGTATTTTGAGGACATCACTTTAACAGCCTTATCAGTTTAATATGTTCAGTATTTACTTAATGAACTGACTGAATTGGATATCAGTCTCCTATACGGTCTCTTTCAGGTGCGCCTCTTCACTTACCTTATTGGCAGAGAGATGACCTTTGCGGACAACACCAAGTGGATCGCCTGCAACAACAAGGGTTACTACACACACATCTCCACTCTGGCTGACGTGCAGGAGAATGTCATGGAGTACCTTCACGTCCTGAGCCGACCAATGGTCATCAATCACAATCATGACATCATCTGGACCGAGGCTTACATGGACACGGTGGTGAGTACAGCAGCTATACTTACCCAGTGGGCTTTGCCGAATAACTGCAGTACATTCTGCCTTTTCTTCCAGGATTCAAATCTCCACCTTCTTTGGCTTCAAAGGCAACGTGTTGTTGTTGCATTTAACCACGTTTGTCACCTCACACTGCCCTGTTTGAAAGTCAACTGTCTACTGGAGTATCATGGCGTGCTGTCAGTTACATTAGTTCATTCATTCTGTGTGTCTGTGTAGTTTATGACTCCTCCCTGTATTTGACTTTTGTCCTGCTACTTTGCTCATTCTCTCATCTCACCTCACCTCTATCACCGGACCTGACCCTCACTCACTCTGACAGCTACCCAATACGAAGGAGGTAAAAAGAGACTCTGGGAAATCCATCTTGTCTGATAGGGAAGCCCTTTTAGTGTAGTCCTCTTCTGTTTAGGCCTTGTGGTTATAGTGAACGCTGTCTCCCAAGCTTTCGATTGGCTATCACCAGTTGCAGTTGTATGGCACCCTCTAGCGTAACGAGTCTTAATTGCAGGTATAGAAGTTAACAAGTAGGAGTAGTACCAGAACCAACAGCGTTTTGATTTGGTTTAGGATAAACAAAACATTATTTCTGATGCATAAATATGTACTAATGCTGCAATTATTCCTCCAGCTCTTCGCCACAAAGGCTCAAAGTTTACTTCTCATGACCACAGTGGCAATGCCTGTCTTCAGCAAGAAGAAAGAGACGGTCAGTGGACTAAAAGCCTTTGTTAGATTTAAATGTATATTTAAAATAGGAATGGTGGTAATCAAAGTAATCAAAGTAACAGTTAGAAGTTGTAGTTGTCCCTCTGAGACACCAGACTATTCTTCCCCAATAGCCTGTTACAACTGTAGTAATCTAGAGCTATAAAAGGTATGTGAGGTATAGTACCAGTCAAAGGTTTGGACACACCTACTCGTTCAGGGTTTTTCTTTATTTTTTCTATTTTCTACATTGTATAATAATAGTGAAGACATCAAAACTATGAAATAACACATATGGAATCATGTAGTAACCAAAAAAGTGTTTAACAAATCAAAATATATGATATATTTCAGATTCTTCAAAGTTGCCACAGATTTCCACCAGTCTAATGTCCAACTTGGTATTTTACCAAATAGAGCTTTGCACACTCTTGGCATTCTCTCAACCAGCTTCATGAGGTAGTCACCAGGAATGCATTTCATTTCAATTAAATTGTATTTCTATTTTTATTTAACCTTTAACTAGGCAAGCCAGTTGAGAACAAATCATATATTTTGATTTGTTAAACACTTTTTTGGTTGCTACATGATTCCATGTGTGCTATTTCATCATTTTGATGTCTTCCCTATTGTTCTACAATGTAAAAATAAAGAAAAACCCTTGCATGAGTATGTAACCATACTTTTGACTGGTGCTGTATATTTGAACCTGGTCAAGCAGTTCACTGTGTGCACAGTGCATCTGTGTTGCAGTGACATGTTACTGTAGTTGTTGTGCCATTAGAAGTCTTATAAACCCTCCTCTCCCCTTCTCCTCCAGCTGAGCCATGGGATCCTGCTGGGGGTGGTGGGTTCTGACATCCCCCTGTTGGAGGTAATGAAGCTGGCTCCCAGATATAGGCTGGGCCCCCATGGTTACGCTTTCCTCATCACCAACAACGGGTACATCCTGGCACACCCTGACCTACGACCTCTGGTGAGTCCAACCGCTGTAGAGCTTACGCTTGCTTCCGACTATAGTCACTAGTAGGGTTGCATTATTCCGGGAACTTTCAATAAATTCTGTGGTTTTCCCGAAATCCCAGTTGGTGGATTCCCGGAATCTGGAGGGAATAAGCAGGAATTCCGTAATCCTCCAATCAGGATTTATGGAAAACTAGGGAATTTATTGAAAGTTCCCAAAATGTTGCAACCCTCGTCACTACGAATACTACTACAGTCCCTATTTATAATACTAGAGTTAAGACTGCAGTCACCAGTACTACTACCACAGTAAAAACTACTACTAATACTACTACAGCTCTGACCTGGTTTCATATACTTTTAGTGTTTGTTTTAGGCTGCCTGGACAATTCATTCAACTAATAAACAATAATTATCACACTTCTACACTGTTGCTTTATTTCCATTTTTATTTATAGAGTAAATAATATAGATTTGATGTTGTAGAATTCTGAGACAAAAAACAGAAAATACAAAAACAGTGGAATAAGATCAATCACAACGAAAGACACTTCACTGAGCAGTGTAAGGCGAGAGAAGCAACTCTGCAACATCCTAAAACATATAGGGATCAGACGCAAGCACATATAGGATGTTTGTCCCACAATATATCCGGTGGACTGTAGCACTCACATGAACATTTATACCTGTAATAAGTTGAGGATAGTTGAGGACTTGTGAGGCATCTGTTTCTCAAACTAGACATTCTAATGCACTTGTCCTCTTGCTCAGTTGTGCACTGGGGCCTCCCTCTCCTCTTTCTATTCTGGTTAGAGCCAGTTTGCGCTGTTCTTTGAAGGGAGTAGTACACAGCGTTGTACGAGATCTTCAGTTTCTTGACAATTCCTCGCATGGACTAGCCTGATGAGTTTCAGAAGAAAGTACTTTGTTTCTGGTCATTTTGAGAATGTAATTGAACCCACAAATGCTGATGCTCCAAATACTCACCTTGTCTAAAGAAGGCCAGAATTATTGCTTCTTTAATCAGAACAACAGTTTTCAGCTGTGATAACATAATTGCAAAATGGTTTTCTAATGATCAATTAGCCTTTAAAAAAAAATTTATACTTGGATTTGTTAACACAATGTGCCATTGGAACACAAGAGTGATGGTTGCTGATAATGGGCCTCTGTACGCCTATGTAGATATTCCATTAAAATCCGCCACTTCCAGCTACAATAGTCATTTACAACATTAACAATGTCTACACTGTATTTCTGATCAATTTCATGTTATTTTAATGGACAAAAAATGTGCTTTTCTTTCTTTTCTTTTTAAGTGACCCCAAACTTTTGAATGGTAGTGTATACACCCACAATTCTAGGTTTACAGAGCAGCTCTGCAGTGGCTCTGTTAAAGGTACTCTGGCACAGGTTGAGCTGGACTAGGTAATGATTACTACCAATAGTGGAACTCAGCACCCAGATTAGCCCCAAAGCAAGTTGCACATTCCTGAAAGTTATTATTCTCAGTTAGTGCATGTTGTGGCAAATAAGCACATATATTTCTATGAGGGCCGGAGTCACCTAAGAATTTAAAAACACAATAGCCATAAAAACACAATATGCCTTGCACCACCCTCCCAAATCACAGTACATAAGAACAGAAGATTGTACAATAAAGGGAACGCTGAGTGTAGCAGATCAACAGGGAACGCTGAGTGTAGCAGATCAACAGGGAACACTGAGTGTAGCAGATCAACAGGGAACACTGAATGTAGCAGATCAACAGGGAACACTGAGTGTAGCAGATCAACAGGGAACGCTGAGTGTAGCAGATCAACAGGGAACACTGAATGTAGCAGATCGACAGGGAACGCTGAGTGTAGCAGATCAACAGGTAACGCTGAGTGTAGCAGATCAACAGGGAACGCTGAGTGTAGCAGATCAACAGGGAACGCTGAGTGTAGCAGATCAACAGGGAACGCTGAGTGTAGCAGATCAACAGGGAACGCTGAATGTAGCAGATCAACAGGTAACGCTGAGTGTAGCAGATCAACAGGGAACACTGAGTGTAGCAGATCAACAGGGAACGCTGAGTGTAGCAGATCAACAGGGAACGCTGAGTGTAGCAGATCAACAGGGAACACTGAGTGTAGCAGATCAACAGGGAACGCTGAGTGTAGCAGATCAACAGGGAACGCTGAGTGTAGCAGATCAACATATTGTTTAGTAAGGTGTAGGACAGCTGCCAGAAGTTTAAGTCTCATCAATCCCATGTGAAGGTAGCTGTTCATTTGCAGAGTTAGGAGGAAAATAGTGAAAAGAATCAGACAGAAACATATTTCCTCTGCAGCAACATGCCACAAATAACAGGCAGATAGATCAAGCTCCTATTGGACAATCGTCATGTTGAGATGGTGTGAGATGTAGGAAGAGCATGCAGTATTGTGGGCTTAGGATGTTGGAGGGTGGTGCAAGGCACATTGTGTTTTTAAATTCTTTGTTCTTGTCAGTGACCACACTCAAACAGTCAGTGGCCACGCTCAAACAGTCCAAAGCGTCTAACCTAAAGACCATCTCAATGATCAATTTGCAGATTTTGTGTGGGGTCACTGATTGGTTATTGAACAGAGCATGAATAATTTCATTAAATGGTTGAAGAGTCTCAGATGACAGCCTCATGCTCAACGCCTAGAGCAGCACAGTGGAGGGTTGTATTCATTAGTGTACAAACAAGACAAAATGTTTTGCAACAGATAATGAAAACAAGCGTTTCTTATTGGGCAACTTCAGCTTGTCCCTCCCAGACAACCATAAAATGTGATTCTGGGTGCCAAGGTATTTTCTGTTTTATTGAACCTTTATTTTGAAAGGGGGTCATGCTGAGACCAAGGTCTCTTTCACAGATGTGCCCTGTATACACATGAATACACATCAAATACACATCAAAATACACATCAATTACTCTTCAATATACATTATACACATCAATTACACTTCAATATACACTATACACATCAATTGCACATCAATCACCACTTTATTTTAAGAATGTGAAATCTCAATAATAGTAGAGAGAATTATTTTTTTCAGCATTTATTTCTTTCACCACATTCCCAGTCGGTCAGAAGTTTACTTGCACTCAATTAGTATTTGGTAGCATTGCCTTTAAATAGTTTAACTTGGGTCAAATGTTTCGGGTAGCCTTCCACAAGCTTTCCACAATAAGTTGGGTGAATTTTGGCCCATTCCTCCTGACAGAGCTGGTGTAACTGAGTCAGGTTTGTTGGCCTTCTTGCTCGCACACACTTTTTTCAGTTCTGCCCACAAATTTTCTATAGGATTGAGGTCAAGGTTTTGTGATGGCCATTCTAATACCTTGACTTTGTTGTCCTTAAGCCATTTTGCCACAACTTTGGAAGTATGCTTGGGGTCATTGTCCATTTGGAAGACCCATTTGTTAGCAAGCTTTAACTTCTTGACTGATGTCTTGAGATGTTGCTTCAATATATCCACATAATTTCCCCCCTCATGATGCCATCTATTTTGTGAAGTGCACCAGTCCCTCCTGCAGCAAAGCACCCCCACACCATGATGCTGCCACCCCTGTGCTTCACGGTTGGGATGGTGTTCTTCGGCCTCCCCCTTTTTCCTCCAAACATAACGATGGACATTATGGCCAAACAGTTCAATTTTTGTTTCATCAGACCAGAGGACATTTCTCCAAAAAGTACGATCTTTGTCCCCATGTGCAGTTGCAATCCGTAGTCTGGCTTTTTTATGGCGGTTTTGGAGCAGTGGCTTCTTCCTTGCTGAGCGGCCTTTCAGGTTATGTCGATATAGGACTTGTTTTACTGTGGAAATAGATACTTTTGTACCTGTTTCCTCCAGCATCTTCACAAGGTCCTTTGCTGTTGTTCTGGGATTGACTTGCACTTTGTGCATCAAAGTGCGTTCATCTCTAGGAGACCGAATGCGTCACCTTCCTGAGTGGTATGACGGCTGCGTGGTCCCATGGTGTTTATACTTGTGTACTATTGTGTGTGCAGATGAACGTGGTACCTTCAGGCATTTGGAAATTACTCCCAAGGATGAACCAGACTGAGGTCTTGGCTGATTTCTTTTGAGGCACTGAGTTTGAAGGTAGGCCTTGAAATACATCCACAGGTATACCTCCAATTGACTCTCATGATGTCAATTAGCCTATCAGAAGCTTCTAAAGCCATGACATATTTTCTGGAATTTTTCAAGCTATTAAAAGGCACAGTCAACTTAGTGTATGTAAACTTCTGACCCAGTGGAATTGTGATACAGTGAATTATAAGTGTAAATAATCTGTCTGTAAACAATTGTTTGAAAAGGTACTTGTGTCATGCACAAAGTAGATGTCCTAACCGACTTGCCAAAACTATAGTCACAAGAAATTTGTGAAGTGGTTGAAAACAAGTCTTAATGAGTCCAACCTAAGTCTGTGTCAACTTCTGACTTCAACAGTACACATGAATACTCACATCAATATAAAAAAGCAAAACAGAATCATAGAAACCAAACATGTTATGTGGTCAATAATAAGCCTACTTGTTCCTTTTGGAGCCAGTTGCCATGGAGATGGAGCCTTTGAAGTCAGGATACCATGTCATGGAGATGTCCAACAAACACAGTTGTCCTAAGTGATTGGCTCAGCCTAGAGAATAAACACATATTACAGACAGCAGACAGACAGAGAGACAGACAGACAGACAGACAGACAGACGGACAGACGGACAGACGGACAGACGGACAGACGGACAGACAGACAGACAGACAGCTGAGGTTCTATATAAAACTTGTATCTGTCCTCTTCCTGATTCTTTTCACCCATGTCATCTTCCTCATCTTCTCCTCTCCTGTCCCACAGTACAAAGAAGGTAAGACGCTGAAGCCCAAGCCTAACTACAACAGTGTGGACCTGGCTGAGGTGGAGTGGGAGGACATAGATGAGATAGTGAGTGGTATATCTATTAACAGTAATATTAATACATAGAGGAGACAGTAAGTAGTATAGTAGTAACAGTAATATTAATACATAGAGGAGACAGTAAGTAGTATAGTAGTAACAGTAATATTAATACATAGAGGAGACAGTGGGTTGTATACAGTAGTAGTAACAGTAATATTATTACATAGAGGAGACAGTAAGTAGTATTGTAGTAACAGCAATATTAATACATAGAGTAGACAGTAAGTAGTATAGTAGTAACAGTAATATTAATACATAGAGGAGACAGTAAGTAGTATAGTAGTAACAGTAATATGAATACATAGAGGAGACAGTAAGTAGTATAGTAGTAACAGTAATATTAATACATAGAGGAGACAGTGGGTAGTATAGTAGTAACAGTAATATTAATACATAGAGGAGACAGTGGGTTGTATACAGTAGTAGTAACAGTAATATTATTACATAGAGGAGACAGTAAGTAGTATAGTAGTAACAGTAATATTAATACATAGAGGAGACAGTAAGTAGTATAGTAGTAACAGTAATATGAATACATAGAGGAGACAGTAAGTAGTATAGTAGTAACAGTAATAGTAATACATAGAGGAGACAGTAAGTAGTATAGTAGTAACAGTAATATTAATACATAGAGGAGACAGTGGGTTGTATACAGTAGTAGTAACAGTAATATTATTACATAGAGGAGACAGTAAGTAGTATAGTAGTAACAGTAATATTAATACATAGAGGAGACAGTAAGTAGTATAGTAGTAACAGTACTATTAATACATAGAGGAGACAGTGGGTTGTATACAGTAGTAGTAACAGTAATATTAATACATAGATGAGGTAGTGGGTAGTATACAGTAGTAGTAACAGTAATATTATTACATAGAGGAGACAGTGGGTAGTATACAGTAGTAGTAACAGTAATATTAATACATAGAGGAGACAGTAAGTAGTATAGTAGTAACAGTAATATTAATACATAGAGGAGACAGTAAGTAGTATAGTAGTAACAGTAATATTAATACATAGAGGAGACAGTAAGTAGTATAGTAGTAACAGTAATATTAATACATAGAGGAGACAGTGGGTTGTATACAGTAGTAGTAACAGTAATATTAATACATAGAGGAGACAGTGGGTTGTATACAGTAGTAGTAACAGTAATATTAATACATAGAGGAGACAGTGGGTAGTATACAGTAGTAGTAACAGTAATATTAATACATAGAGGAGACAGTGGGTTGTATACAGTAGTAGTAACAGTAATATTAATACATAGAGGAGACAGTAAGTAGTATAGTAGTAACAGTAATATTAATACATAGAGGAGACAGTGGGTAGTATACAGTCGTAGTAACAGTAATATTAATACATAGATGAGGTAGTATAGTAGAAATATTAACACATAGATGAGACAGCGAGTTGTATAGTAGTAATGCATAGGTCTTCTACAGCACTTTGCAAAGAAAAAACAACTAGTAAGTGAGCCCGGATATAAAGTCAGGAAGAAAACTCTGAATACACATGTACAGTCAGGGGTGGACGGATGGTTTCGAAATGCTGTTGAGGGGCCCCCCCAAAATTGACATTTTCCAACAGATAATTGCACATATACTGTACATACCATATCACATGACCCACCGACAACACACTGAATGTCTTCAATAGAGCTTGCCAGCTTGTAATCCGAAGATTTTTATTTATCCTTCTGGTTCATTCAGCTATTCCTATGGGGGAAATGAATGGGGGTTTTGGATAAAAGCCGAAAATAAGGTCTGAGGTTAACACAAGCTTAGGAGATCTTATACATGTTGTTCTATGAGATAATATCCGTCAGTTAACATGACCTTTATGTGCTTGTTTTGATTACATAACTGCTTAAATCAGAAAAAAGTGATGTTAGCTGCTGAAGATTATCTCAGAACAAAACCTAGAAGATTTCCTAAGCCTTTGTTTATTGCAGACCTTATTGTCGCCGTTTATCTAAAAACCCTCAAAAAAAACATTAATTTCCCCATAGGCTTTGCCCAACGAGCCATGGCAGAGTTATTGCCTTCCAAAAGACGCCATTACTATTTCTCGCAATACAGTAGAACTCCTTTCTAGTTCTGGCCTCTAACAGTGCTGGTTGGGTAATTGTGCTGGTAAGGTAACTGAATTCAAGGTCAACAGTGATTGTGTGCATTATTGTGTGTGTTTTTCCCAGCTAAGGACAGCCATGGTGAAAGGGGAGATGGGCACTCTGTCTTTAAACGTGAGAGCATCAGTGGACAAAGCTGTGAGTGGGACCTTGTGTGTGGGGGGGTTAGATGTGGCTCAATGCCTTATGCCTAATGGAATATTAATAGTAGTCTCGTACACCCAACCCTAGGCAACAGCAGTGACTAGGTTCTGCTTTCAATGACGGACTCTTTTGGCAACTTCAATAAGTGAAGAAAAATTCTCCTAACAACTTCAACTTCAATAAGTGAAGAAAAACTCTCCTAACAAATCAGGAGGCAGACATGACAGAACGTTGCGATTCGAAAGTAGGCAGGCAAAACCTTTGCAGTGGTTCAAGTGAAGGTAGCTGATGCAAATTAGACACTTGCAAAATGCACTCGTAAAAAGTACCCTCCGTGATCTCCATCTTGTAGCAATTATTTTGTAATGTATTCAAGCGGATAAGGTAGTGGTGTAGTTCCTCTATGCCAAACTGATGTTCTGTTATGTACAGACGTGTTAAGCCGGAACATTTGAAAATTGTGGGAGTCAACCCGGAGGTCTAGAGACACTATATTGATTCTAACTGTCTCATAACACAATTCTCATTTTTTCTTCACAACAGAAAAGGCCTTTGTTCTTAACAAATGACTATTTCTACACAACCATTAACGACACCCCATTCAGGTAAGTGTGATGCTATGATAGCGAGTGTGGTATGTAGTCATAGGCCTGTTGCATTGAATGAAGTCAATGAACATCTCACTCACTCCTTTATTGTATGTATTTCCCTCTGCAGTTTTGGTATGGTTCTGACAAGGGGTCACGGACAGCTGATGTTCATGGGGACAGTCTCTGTGGAAGAGGGTAAGTCTCCCCACTCTGCCACTACTGGCCACTCTCTCTGCCTCTCATCTGCCCCGCTCTACTGCTACTGGCCACTCTCTCTGTCTCTCATCTGCCTCTCTCTACTGCTACTGGCCACTCTCTCTGCCTCTCATCTGCCCCGCTCTACTGCTACTGGCCACTCTCTCTGCCTCTCATCTGCCCCGCTCTACTGCTACTGGCCACTCTCTCTGCCTCTCATCTGCCCCGCTCTACTGCTACTGGCCACTCTCTCTGCCATTCATCTGCCCCGCTCTGCTGCTACTGGCCACTCTCTCTGCCTCTCATATGCCCCTCTCTACTGCTACTGGCCACTCTCTCTGCCTCTCATCTGCCCCGCTCTACTGCTACTGGCAACTCTCTCTGCCACTCATCTGCCCCGCTCTACTGCTACTGGCCACTCTCTCTGCCTCTCATCTGCCCCTCTCTACTGCTACTGGCCACTCTCTCTGCCTCTCATCTGCCCCGCTCTACTGCTACTGGCCACTCTCTCTGCCACTCATATGCCCCTCTCTACTGCTACTGGCCACTCTCTCTGCCACTCATCTGCCCCGCTCTACTGCTACTGGCCACTCTCTCTGCCTCTCATCTGCCCCGCTCTACTGCTACTGGCCACTCTCTCTGCCACTCATCTGCCCCGCTCTACTGCTACTGGCCACTCTCTCTGCCTCTCATCTGCCCCGCTCTACTGCTACTGGCCACTCTCTCTGCCTCTCATCTGCCCCGCTCTACTGCTACTGGCCACTCTCTCTGCCACTCATATGCCCCTCTCTACTGCTACTGGCCACTCTCTCTGCCACTCATCTGCCCCGCTCTACTGCTACTGGCCACTCTCTCTGCCTCTCATCTGCCCCGCTCTACTGCTACTGGCCACTCTCTCTGCCACTCATCTGCCCCGCTCTACTGCTACTGGCCACTCTCTCTGCCTCTCATCTGCCCCGCTCTACTGCTACTGGCCACTCTCTCTGCCTCTCATCTGCCCCGCTCTACTGCTACTGGCCACTCTCTCTGCCACTCATATGCCCCTCTCTACTGCTACTGGCCACTCTCTCTGCCACTCATCTGCCCCGCTCTACTGCTACTGGCCACTCTCTCTGCCTCTCATCTGCCCCGCTCTACTGCTACTGGCCACTCTCTCTGCCACTCATCTGCCCCGCTCTACTGCTACTGGCCACTCTCTCTGCCACTCATCTGCCCCGCTCTACTGCTACTGGCCACTCTCTCTGCCTCTCATCTGCCCCGCTCTACTGCTACTGGCCACTCTCTCTGCCATTCATCTGCCCCGCTCTGCTGCTACTGGCCACTCTCTCTGCCTCTCATATGCCCCTCTCTACTGCTACTGGCCACTCTCTCTGCCTCTCATCTGCCCCGCTCTACTGCTACTGGCAACTCTCTCTGCCACTCATCTGCCCCGCTCTACTGCTACTGGCCACTCTCTCTGCCTCTCATCTGCCCCTCTCTACTGCTACTGGCCACTCTCTCTGCCTCTCATCTGCCCCACTCTACTGCTACTGGCCACTCTCTCTGCCACTCATATGCCCCTCTCTACTGCTACTGGCCACTCTCTCTGCCACTCATCTGCCCCGCTCTACTGCTACTGGCCACTCTCTCTGCCTCTCATCTGCCCCGCTCTACTGCTACTGGCCACTCTCTCTGCCACTCATCTGCCCCGCTCTACTGCTACTGGCCACTCTCTCTGCCTCTCATCTGCCCCGCTCTACTGCTACTGGCCACTCTCTCTGCCTCTCATCTGCCCCGCTCTACTGCTACTGGCCACTCTCTCTGCCATTCATCTGCCCCGCTCTGCTGCTACTGGCCACTCTCTCTGCCTCTCATATGCCCCTCTCTACTGCTACTGGCCACTCTCTCTGCCTCTCATCTGCCCCGCTCTACTGCTACTGGCAACTCTCTCTGCCACTCATCTGCCCCGCTCTACTGCTACTGGCCACTCTCTCTGCCTCTCATCTGCCCCTCTCTACTGCTACTGGCCACTCTCTCTGCCTCTCATCTGCCCCGCTCTACTGCTACTGGCCACTCTCTCTGCCACTCATATGCCCCTCTCTACTGCTACTGGCCACTCTCTCTGCCACTCATCTGCCCCGCTCTACTGCTACTGGCCACTCTCTCTGCCTCTCATCTGCCCCGCTCTACTGCTACTGGCCACTCTCTCTGTCTCTCATCTGCCCCGCTCTGCTGCTACTGGCCACTGTCTCTGCCACTCATTTACTGCAGAACAATGTGATTTATATACTGGTTGCATCCAATCTCCACTCAGGCCTGCATGACCTGACGTCCCCTGATCTATCCATATCCAATGAGTGGTAAGCATGGATAAATACTAACAAATAAAGTATTGACTGTAATAGTATAAATTATATATTATTGGACTGTAAATCCTCTAAATACATTTACTGAAATGTAACACTCCAAATGATAGAGTGTTGGACTGCAATAATTTATTGGCCTCAAATGGCCCTCCGTGGAGTGAAACCCCCATTGTCTTTCCGTTCAGGACGTATTGTGAGACAGACATTGATCCTCACCACCGCAAATACTCTCAGCTTCAGGCTGTCATTCGCTACTTGCAGGGGAAGGAGCCTGACCTGGAGTGTGAGTACTTTCTCTACAGCCTGCTCCATAGATAAATACTTATACTTATTCAACCACTAACCCTAACCCCAACGCTGATGATATCCTAACGCTGATGTTACCCTAACCCTAACGCTGATGTTACCCTAACCACAACGCTGATGATATCCTAAAGCTGATGTTATCCTAACCCTAACGCTGATGTTGCCCTAACACTAACGCTGATGTTACCCTAACCCCAACGCTGATGTTACCCTAACCCTAACGCTGATGTTGCCCTAACCCTAACGCTGATGTTACCCTAACCCCAACGCTGATGTTACCCTGACCCCAATGGTGATGTTACCCTAACCCCAATGCTGATGTTACCCTAACCCCAATGCTAATGTTACCCCAATGCTGATGTTACCCTAATCCCAATGCGGATGTTGCCCTGACCCTAACCCCAACGCAGATTTTACCCTGACCCTAACCCCAACACTGATGTTACCCTAACCCCAACACTGATGTTACCCTAACCCCAACACTGATGTTACCCTAACCACAACATAGATGTTACCCTAACGCTGATGTTACCCTAACCCCAACACTGATGTTACCCTAACCCCAACACTGATGTTACCCTAACCACAACATAGATGTTACCCTAACCCCAACGTGGATGTTACCCTAACTCAAACGATGATGTTACCCTAACGCCAATGCTGATGTTACCCTGACCCCAAAGCTGATGTTACCCTAACCCCAACACTGATGTTACCCTAACCACAACATAGATGTTACCCTGACCCCAACGCGGATGTTACCCTAACGCTGATGTTACCCTAACCCCAATGCTGATGTTACCCTGACCCCAACACTGATGTTACCCTAACCACAACATAGATGTTACCCTAACCCCAACGTGGATGTTACCCCAACTCAAACGATGATGTTACCCTAACGCCAGTGCTGATGTTACCCTGACCCCAAAGCTGATGTTACCCTAACCACAACATAGATGTTACCCTGACCCCAACGCGGATGTTACCCTAACGCCAATGCTGATGTTACCCTAACCCTAACACTGATGTTACCCTAACCACAACATAGATGTTACCCTGACCCCAACGCGGATGTTACCCTAACGCCAATGCTGATGTTACCCTAACCCTAACACTGATGTTACCCTAACCACAACATAGATGTTACCCTAACCCCAACGTGGATGTTACCCTAACTCAAATGATGATGTTACCCAAACGCCAATGCTGATGTTAACCTGACCCCAAAGCTGATGTTACCCTAACCCCAACACTGATGTTACCCTAACCACAACATAGATGTTACCCTGACCCCAACGCGGATGTTACCCTAACCCCAATGCTGATGTTACCCTGACCCTAACGCTGATGTTACCCTAACCCCAATGCTGATGTTACCCTGACCCCAATGCTGATATTACCCTAACAACAACATAGATGTTACCCTAACCCCAACGTGGATGTTACCCTAACTCAAACGATGATGTTACCCTAACGCCAATGCTGATGTTACCCTGACCCCAAAGCTGATGTTACCCTAACGCTGATGTTACCCTAACCCCAATGCTGATGTTACCCTGACCCCAACACTGATGTTACCCTAACCACAACATAGATGTTACCCTAACCCCAACGTGGATGTTACCCTAACTCAAACGATGATGTTACCCTAACGCCAATGCTGATGTTACCCTGACCCCAAAGCTGATGTTACCCTAACCACAACATAGATGTTACCCTGACCCCAACGCGGATGTTACCCTAACGCCAATGCTGATGTTACCCTAACCCTAACACTGATGTTACCCTAACCACAACATAGATGTTACCCTGACCCCAACGCGGATGTTACCCTAACGCTGATGTTACCCTAACCCCAATGCTGATGTTACCCTGACCCCAACGCGGATGTTACCCTAACCCTGACCCCAACGCAGATGTTTCCCTGACCCTAACCCCAATGCTGATGTTAACCTGACCCCAACGCGGATGTAACCCACACCCCACATCGGATGTTACCCACACCCCAACGTGAATGTTACCCTATCCCCAATGTGATGTTACCCTAACCCCAATGCTGATGTTAACCTGACCCCAAAGCTGATGTTACCCTAACCCCAACACTGATGTTACCCTAACCACAACATAGATGTTACCCTGACCCCAACGCGGATGTTACCCTAACCCCAATGCTGATGTTACCCTGACCCTAACGCTGATGTTACCCTAACCACAACATAGATGTTACCCTGACCCCAACGCGGATGTTACCCTAACCCCAATGCTGATGTTACCCTGACCCTAACGCTGATGTTACCCTAACCCCAATGCTGATGTTACCCTGACCCCAATGCTGATATTACCCTAACAACAACATAGATGTTACCTTAACCCCAACGTGGATGTTACCCTTACTCAAACGATGATGTTACCCTAACGCCAATGCTGATGTTACCCTGACCCCAAAGCTGATGTTACCCTAATGCTGATGTTACCCTAACCCCAATGCTGATGTTACCCTGACCCCAACACTGATGTTACCCTAACCACAACATAGATGTTACCCTAACCCCAACGTGGATGTTACCCTAACTCAAACGATGATGTTACCCTAACGCCAATGCTGATGTTACCCTGACCCCAAAGCTGATGTTACCCTAACCACAACATAGATGTTACCCTGACCCCAACGCGGATGTTACCCTAACGCCAATGCTGATGTTACCCTAACCCTAACACTGATGTTACCCTAACCACAACATAGATGTTACCCTGACCCCAACGCGGATGTTACCCTAACGCTGATGTTACCCTAACCCCAATGCTGATGTTACCCTGACCCCAACGCGGATGTTACCCTAACCCTGACCCCAACGCAGATGTTTCCCTGACCCTAACCCCAATGCTGATGTTAACCTGACCCCAACGCGGATGTAACCCACACCCCACATCGGATGTTACCCACACCCCAACGCGAATGTTACCCTATCCCCAATGTGATGTTACCCTAACCCCAATGCTGATGTCACCCTAAACCCAAACGCTGTTGTTACCCTGACCCCAACGCTGATGTTACTCTAACCCTGATGTTACCCTGACCCCAAAGCTGATGTTACCCTAACCCTAATGTTACCCTGACCCCAATGCTGATGTTACCCTAACTGCAAAGCTGATTTTAACCCAACCCCAATGCTGATGTTACCCCAACGCTGATGTTACCCTAACCCTAACCCCAATGCTGATGTTACCTTAACGCTGATGATGCCCTAACCCTAATGCTGATGATGCCCTAACCCTATAACGCTGATGTTATCCTGACCCTAATCCCAACGCTGATGTTACCCTAATCCCAAAGCGGATGTTACCCTGACACTAACCTCAACGCGGATGTTACCCTGACCCTAACCCCAATGCTGATGTTACCCTAACCCCAACGTGGATGTTACTCTAACCCCAATGCCGATGTTACCCTAACCCCAATGCCGATGTTACCCTAACTCCAATGCTCATGTTACCCTGACCCCAACGCTGATGTTACCCTAACCCCAATGTTGATGTCACCCTAACCCCAATGATGATGTTACCCTAACCCCAATGCCGATGTTACCCTAACTCCAAAGCTCATGTTACCCTGACCCCAACGCTGATGTAACCCTTGTTAGGTTGTTACCCTAACCGCAATGTGGATGTTACCCTAACCCCAATGTGGATGTTACCCTAACCCCAATGCCGATATTAGCCCAACCCCAATGCTGATGCTACCCTGACCGCAACGTGGATGTTACCCTAACCCCAAAGCTGATGTAACCCTAACCCCAATGCGGATTTTACCCTAACCCCAACGTGGATGTTACCCTAACCCCAACGCGGATGTTACCGTAACCCCAACGCGGATGTTACCGTAACCCCAACGCTGATGTTACCCTAACCCTGATGTTGCACTGACCCCAACGCTGATGTTACCCTAACCCCAAAGCTGATGTTACCCTAACCCCAACACGGATGTTACCCTAACCTCAACGTGGATGTTACCCTAACCCAGTGCTTCTCAATAATTTTCTGTTACACCCCCTAGGAAGAAGTAAACATTTTGCGCCCCCCAACTCTCCGCCGCGACTGTAAATAGTATAATTTGTCTATAAAATTGTTATAAGTACACCTCTCCATAACATTGTATTAACATTAAAGAAAACAAAAAAAGAAAAAAGAAAGAAATATAGATCAACTTACAACAAAGAATAACTTTAATACATTGTTTTTTAGTCTGTAACAGAAAAGACTTAAAGTGCATCAATTTGCCTGAAATTAAAATTTAAAAATCAAGCCTTATTTAAACTGTAAACATTTTTTGACCATTTGATACTGAAAAATAAAATATAATCAATAAATAATAATAAATTCAAATTGATCAGCAACATTAACTCAGGAGCACAATATATGAAACACTTTGACCTATAAAACAAAAATGAATAAAACAATTTGTGCTGATTTTTAAAAAATCTAAATGAGGAAGTCAGGATTAATGGCTACAATGAGCACGTTTTGCAGAGCACAGCTTTTCGAAGCGGGGTTTGAAGCATGATACTGCAACTCTCAGCTCCTGCTCAATGTTTAGCTGGGACCTGTACTTGGTCTTCAGTGCAGTAACAGCAAAGAAGCCAGTCTCACAAAGATAAGATGTTGCAAAAGGAAGAAGAATGCCCATGGCCCTCTGCCCTAAGAGTGGATACTGCCTCTCTACACTCAGAATTCACTCAGTGTCTGTGATGTGATCCTCAGTCTCAATGTGGAGTCAGACGTCATATCAATGAACTGGTCCTCCTCTGCAGAGTTGAAACCAGGTGGAGCTGGTGCATTGAAAGGATCTCTCACCCAGTCATATTGGGAACTGTTTTCAGGGAAGTACTTTTTAAAGAATCCCATCAGTGATGAAATATGCTCCTTAATATATGGAATCACTGAGGTGGCATCCAAGTCAGTAGTGTTAACAAATTCATGCAGGTTCTCGAATGAATCAGTATTTCCTTCATCAAGTCGCCTGCCCCACATTGCAAGCTTTCAAGTGAAAGTGCTAATCTTGTCTGTGACCTGAGGGAGGTGTTTGTCTTTCCCTTGAAGCTGTAGATTTAGTTAATTTAGTTAAATTTGTCACTCAGGTAGGCCAGTCACTCAGGTAGGCCAGTTTTGCCAGTAAGTTCTCTGCAAGGTCATACTTGTGCTCCTGCTCCAAAAACATTCTTATCTGCTCTCTGAGCTCAAGGCCAAGACTTTTGCTCGTGACAGCCACCTTGTTTCACTGTGAAACAGCACAGCTTGATGACCATCTCCTCACAGATAGCAGAGAAGACTCTTGTTTTTAGTGGTCTGGTCTCTATAAAATTGACTACACCTACAATGTCAGTCATAACCTCACTTAATTCAGAGGAAAGGTGCCTTGATTCCAGTGCTTCTCTGTGTAAAACATAGTGTGTCCACTCAGCATTAGGTGAGGCCTTCTTGATGAATGCCGAAGTCCTTTCCTTATCCCTGCCATGGTCTGTGCACCATCACTGCAAACACCAATGCAGTTCTCCCACTTTAGCCCTTTCTCAGTCAGGAAGCAGTCCAGCATTTTGAATCGCTCTTCAGCTGTGGCTCTGTCTCTGACATATTTACAAACAGTAGATCCTCACACAGGGAGTTTGTCATGTCAAAACGTACATAAGCGATAAACAAACAGTCTTTGCTGCTGTCAGTTGCTTCATCGAACTGTAAGGCAAAACGTTTGTCTTTGAGTTTATCTACCAGCTGTTCTTTAAGATTGTTAGCAATGTCATGTATACATCTGGCGACAGTGTCATTGGACAGAGGGATAGTGTTTATTTTTGCAGCACTTGCGTCATCCAACATGACAGAGACCAGGTCTAATGCTGCAGGCAGTATCAGCTCCTCTGCTATGGAGGGGGGTTGTTGCACTGAGCAATTTGGTACGCCAGCTTATATGATGCTAACAGTGCTCGCTGGTTTACTGAAGTAGCATTCACAAAGCGGCACGATTGTTGGAAATATTTGGCACGTTTTCGCTGAAAAAACTCAAGCGGCTTATCAGCGTGATTGGGGTGTAATGTCTTTAAGTGATGCCTTAAATTGTTTGGCTTCATGCTGTCCGCTGCCAATATTTTAAGACACAGTAAACATACCGGTCTTTCCTCGTCTCCCACCGTAGTCACAGTGAAGCCAAGCACTACATACGCTTCGTCATATTTCCTCGTCTTTGCTTTCGGGAGACTTGCGTTTGTCTCATTATCTCCGTCACTCTCCGCCTTTCTTTTTATCCCTGTTAAATATTTTTCCATGGTGTCTTTTAAGGGTTTGTTATCTGCACTTCCTATCTCCTGCTCTGTGCTGTGTGCTCTTGTTCGGTGCAAAAAAAATATTCCCTGTGGCAAATAAAAAAGCATGTTCCCCGGGGTCACAAGCGCCCCCCTTGGCATCGCTCCGAGCCCACCCGGGGGGGCACGCCCCACTATTTGAGAAGGACTGCCCGAACCCTAACGCTGATGTGACCCTAACCACAACACTGATGTGACCCTAACCCCAATGCTGATGTGACCCTAACCCCAACACTGATGTGACCCTAACCGCAACGCTGATGTGACCCTAACCCCAACACTGATGTGACCCTAACCCTAACGCTGATGTGACCCTAACCCCAACACTGATATTACCCTAACCCCAAAGCTGATGTTACCCTGACCCCAACGCTGATGTTTCCCTGACCCTGACCCCAACGCTGATGTTTCCCTAAACCCAATGCTGATGTTACCCTGACCCCAACGCTGATGTTTCCCTGACCCTGACCCCAACGCTGATGTTTCCCTGACCCTGACCCCAACGCAGATGTTTCCCTAACCCCAATGCTGATGTTACCCTGACCCCAACGTTGATGTTTCCCTGACCCTGACCCCAACGCAGATGTTTCCCTGACCCTGACCCCAACGCGGATGTTTCCCTAAACCCAATGCTGATGTTACCCTGACCCCAACGCTGATGTTTCCCTGACCCTGACCCCAACGCTGATGTTTCCCTAACCCCAATGCTGATGTTACCCTAATCCTGACCCCAACGCTGATGTTACCCTGACCCTTTCGCGGATGTTACCCTGACCCCAACGGTGATGTTATACTAATCCTAATGCTGATGTTACCCAAACCCCAATGCTGATGTTAACCTAACCCCAACGGTGATGTTCCCCTAACCCTAACGCTGATGTTACCCTAACCCCAATGCTGATGTTACCCTAACCCCAATGCTGATGTTACCCTAACCCCAACGCTGATGTTAAACTAACCCCAATGCTGATGTTACCCTAACCCCAACGCTGATGTTAAACTAACCCCAATGCTGATGTTACCCTAACCCCAACGCTGATGTTACCCTAACCCCAACGCTGATGTTAAACTAACCCCGATGCTGATGTGACCCTAACACTGATGTTACCCTAACCCTAACGCTGATGTTACACTAACCCTGAAACCAACGCTGATGTTTCCCTGACACTGACCCCAACACTGATGTTTCACTAACCCCAACGGTGATGTTACCCTAACCCCAACGCTGATGTTCCCATAACCCTAATGCTGATGTTACCCTACACCCAACGCTGATGTTACCCTAACCATAATACTAACGCTGATGTTACCCTAACCCCAACACTGATGTTACCCTAACTCTAACGCTGATGTTAAACTATTCCTAACACTGATGCTACCCTAACCCTAACGCTGATTTTCCCCTAACCCCAACGCTGATGTTACCCTAACGCTGATGTTACCCTAACCCTAACGCTGATGTTACCCTAACCCTAACGCTGATGTTACACTGACCCTAACGCTGATGTTACCCTAAACCTAACGCTGATGTTACCCTAACACTAACACTGATGTTACCCTAACCCCAACGCTGATGTTACCCTAACCCTAACGCTGATGATACCCTAACCCCAACACTGATGTTACCCTAACCCTAACACTGATGTTACCCTAACCCCAACTCTGATGTTACCCTAACCCTAACGCTGATGATACCCTAACCCCAACGCTGATGTTACCCTAACGCTGATGTTACCCTAACCCCAATGCTGATGTTCCCTAACCTAAAGCCTGATGTTACCCTAACCCTAACACCTATGTTTCACTAACCCTGAACCCAATGCTTATGTTCCATAACCCCAAGCCTGATGTTACCCTAACCCCAATGCTGATGTTACCCTAACCCCAAAGCTGATGTTACCCTAACCCCAACGCCGATGTTACCCTAACCCCAACGCTGATGTTATCCTAACCCCAACGCTGATGTTACCCTAATGCTAACGCTGATGTTTCTCTAACCCCAACGCTGATGTTACCCTAACCCCAAAGCTGATGTTACCCTAACCCCAATGCTGACGACTACCCTAACCCCAACACTGATGTTACCCTAACCCCAACGCTGATGTTACCCTAACCCCAAAGCTGATGTTACCCTAACCCCAACGCCGATGTTACCCTAACCCCAACGCTGATGTTACCCTAATGCTAACGCTGATGTTTCTCTAACCCCAACGCTGATGTTACCCTAACCCCAAAGCTGATGTTACCCTAACCCCAATGCTGATGATTACCCTAACCCCAATGCTGATGATTACCCTAACCCTGACGCTGATGTTACCATTAACCATAATCCTAACGCTGATGTTACCCTAACCCCAACATTAACGTTACCCTAACCCTAATCCTATCGCTGATGTTGCACTGACCCTACCGCTGATGTTACCCTAACTCTGATGATACCCTAACCCCAATGCTGATGTTACCCTAACCCCAACACTGATGGGACCCTAACCCCAAAGCTGATGTGACCCTAACCCCAACGCTGATGTAACCCTAGCCCCAAAGCTGATTTGACCCTAACCCCAATGATGATGTTACCATAGCTCTGATGTCGATGATACCCTATCCCCAATGCTCATGTTACCCTAACCCCAACACTGATGTTACCCTAATGCTGATGTTACCCCAACGCTGATGTTACCATAACCCCAACGCTGATGTTACTCTAACACTGATGTTACCCCAACGCTGATGTTACCATAACCCCAACGCTGATGTTACCCCAACGCTGATGATACCCCAACCCCAATGCTGATGTTACCCTAACCCCAATGCTGATTTTACCCTAACCCCAATGCTGATGTTACCTTGACCCCAACGCTGATGTTACCCTTACCTCAATTGTGATGTTACCCTAACCCCAATGCTGATGTTACCCTAACCCCAATGCTGATTTTACCCTAACCCCAATGCTGATGTTACCTTGACCCCAACGCTGATGTTACCCTAACCCCAATGCTGATTTTACCCTAACCCCAATGCCGATGTTACCTTGACCCCAACGCTGATTTTACCCTAACCCCAATGCCGATGTTACCCAAACCCCAATCCTGATGTTACCCTCTCCCCCAACGCTGATGTTACCCTAACCCTGACCCTAACATCTGTATTGTAGATCCCCAGGAAGACTTGCCTGTGCGAGGTCATCAGCTAATAGAGATTTTTATTAAGACATAATATAAGTATATTATCTGCTAAACGTCAAGTTTGATGTTGACTGAGTGTCTGTGACCCCCAGGTGACGAGGTGCTGCTGCAGCAGACTCTGTTTGATGTTGACTGAGTGTCTGTGACCCCCAGGTGACGAGGTGCTGCTGCAGCAGACTCTGTTTGATGTTGACTGAGTGTCTGTGACCCCCAGGTGACGAGGTGCTGCTGCAGCAGACTCTGTTTGATGTTGACTGAGTGTCTGTGACCCCCAGGTGACGAGGTGCTGCTGCAGCAGACTCTGTTTGATGTTGACTGAGTGTCTGTGACCCCCAGGTGACGAGGTGCTGCTGCAGCAGACTCTGTTTGATGTTGACTAAGTGTCTGTGACTCCCAGGTGACGAGGTGCTGCTGCAGCAGACTCTGTTTGATGTTGACTAAGTGTCTGTGACCCCCAGGTGACGAGGTGCTGCTGCAGCAGACTCTGTTTGATGTTGACTGAGTGTCTGTGACCCCCAGGTGACGAGGTGCTGCTGCAGCAGACTGTTTGATGTTGACTAAGTGTCTGTGACCCCCAGGTGACGAGGTGCTGCTGCAGCAGACTCTGTTTGATGTTGACTGAGTGTCTGTGACCCCCAGGTGACGAGGTGCTGCTGCAGCAGACTGTTTGATGTTGACTGAGTGTCTGTGACTCCCAGGTGACGAGGTGCTGCTGCAGCAGACTGTTTGATGTTGACTGAGTGTCTGTGACCCCCAGGTGACGAGGTGCTGCTGCAGCAGACTGTTTGATGTTGACTGAGTGTCTGTGACCCCCAGGTGACGAGGTGCTGCTGCAGCAGACTCTGTTTGATGTTGACTGAGTGTCTGTGACCCCCAGGTGACGAGGTGCTGCTGCAGCAGACTCTGTTTGATGTTGACTGAGTGTCTGTGACCCCCAGGTGACGAGGTGCTGCTGCAGCAGACTCTGTTTGATGTTGACTGAGTGTCTGTGACCCCCAGGTGACGAGGTGCTGCTGCAGCAGACTCTGTTTGATGTTGACTGAGTGTCTGTGACCCCCAGGTGACGAGGTGCTGCTGCAGCAGACTCTGTTTGATGTTGACTGAGTGTCTGTGACCCCCAGGTGACGAGGTGCTGCTGCAGCAGACTCTGTTTGATGTTGACTGAGTGTCTGTGACCCCCAGGTGACGAGGTGCTGCTGCAGCAGACTCTGTTTGATGTTGACTGAGTGTGTGTGACCCCCAGGTGACGAGGTGCTGCTGCAGCAGACTCTGTTTGATGCCGTAGTGACAGCCCCCTTAGAATCCTACTGGCAGGCCATCATGCTCAATGCATCTGGGTAAGACTACAACATTATATGTTTTTCACTCCTTTCCTTTTATGTTAGCTAGTGTATGTGTGTGTGTTGTGTGTTTTGTGCACGCTTATGTGTGTGGATGTGTATTTGAGTGCATTAAATACTAATCTGTGTATTTGTGTGTGTTCAGGATGGAGATGGGTGTGGAGACAGCCTTTCTGGGAACCCGCTCTGGCCTTATCCGGCTTACCAGATACACTGGCATAGAGACCAGGGTCGCCAAGTGAGTCACACTACCCCGGAGTTATCCCATTACAGACTACATTAGCCCTGCAGAGTTAACACATTACACACTACATTAGCTCTACAGAGATAGCCCATTACAGACTACATTATCCCTACAGAGTTAACCCATTACAGACTACATTATCCCTACAGAGTTAGCCCATTACAGACTACATTATCCCTACAGAGTTAACCCATTACAGACTACATTATCCCTACAGAGTTAGCCTGTTACAGACTACATTTGCCCTACAGAGTTATCCCATTACAGACTACATTATCCCCACAGAGTTAGCCCATTACAGACTACATTAGCCCTACAGAGATAGCCCATTACAGCCTACATTAGCCCTACAGAGTTAGTCCATATTACAACCTACATTAGCCCTACACAGTTAACCCCTATTTCAGTCTACATTAGCCCTACACAGTTAGCCCATATTACAGTCTGCATTAGCCCTACAGAGTTACCCCCTATTACAACCTACCTTAGTCATACACAGTTAACCCCTATTTCAGTCTACATTAGCCCTACACAGTTAGCCCATATTACAGCCTACATTAGCCCTACAGAGTTGGTCCATATTACAGCCTACATTAGCCCTACAGAGTTGGTCCATATTACAGCCTACATTAGCCCTACAGAGTTGGTCCATATTACAGCCTACATTAGCCCTACAGAGTTGGTCCATATTACAGCCTACATTAGCCCTACAGAGTTGGTCCATATTACAGCCTACATTAGCCCTACAGAGTTAGCCCATATTACAGCCTACATTAGCCCTACAGAGTTGGTCCATATTACAGACTACATTAGCCCTACAGAGTTGGTCCATATTACAGCCTACATTAGCCCTACAGAGTTGGTCCATATTACAGCCTACATTAGCCCTACAGAGTTGGTCCATATTACAGCCTACATTAGCCCTACAGAGTTAGCCCATATTACAGCCTACATTAGCCCTACAGAGTTGGTCCATATTACAGACTACATTAGCCCTACAGAGTTGGTCCATATTACAGACTACATTAGCCCTACAGAGTTGGTCCATATTACAGACTACATTAGCCCTACAGAGTTGGTCCATATTACAGACTACATTAGCCCTACAGAGTTAGCCCATATTACAGCCTGTGTCCTTTGAGCAGGAAAGTATTCACTAGGAACCAAATGAAAGAAACAGGCAGTCAGTACCTGAACTTGTCCAATATGAAACACTTGTTTTTCCTTTGCAAAGGTTTTGCTACAGTGTGCACTAATGAATAGATCTCAGCAGTTTGCTCTAAACTCTCTTAACTACTTCCTGCTCTACAGAAAGTTCTTGACTCCAGCTGATAAGGACAACCTGTTTACCGTGGACCATTTCCCCCTGTGGTACCGCCTGGCCATGGAGAACCCCCCTGGACGCTTCATCTACTACATCCCTGTGGAGGACAAAGACAACAGAGACAAGACAGGTACCATCCCTATCATCCAGGGTTGAGGTCCATCCCTATCATCCATGGTTGAGGTCCATCCCTATCATCCATGGTTGAGGTCCATCCCTAGCCTAGTCCCAGATCGGTTTGAGATGTCTTGGCAATGCTTGCTGTGACAATGACACTAGGAGTTGGCAAGACAACACAAACAGACCTAGCATCAGTCTAGTGAGTTACGTCTTCTACCAAGTCAATTTAGGAATTTAATGGAGAAATTTGAGAGATTTCATGTACAGCTCCAACTGGCTGAAATTGACCCCAACTCTGCTAATATTTGATTATTCCTATTGACATGATATTATAACAGAACAGCAGTGAGTTTCCCCAAAACATAATGATAATCTTTAGCACTAAGAGAATCTGAAGTCTACTGGTAACTTCGGCAACGGACCAACGATGCTCTTATTGCTAAAGACAATCATTATGTTTTGGGGAAAATCAACCCAGACCTACAAAAGCTCAATGGTTGTATTAGACTGATTGTTGATTGGTTGATCATCTTGTGACAGGGGTGTCAAAGTATGTCATAGCCGCCACAGCTGTAACTGTGTCATCGGGAGGCAAGATGGCCATGGCTGGAGGTAAGCTTCTGACTTTTACTTTCTCTGAAATGTCGAGCTGCTTAACACTCATCCTGGAGGCGTTAATGCCTCTTGTGGCTTCTACGTGTATTAAAGTGTCCATAACTTTAGTAGTATTCTCTGTGGTGCTACTGCTAAATGTTTAACACACTTTTGGCTTGTGGCGAGGGAAGCGCTCCATGTGTCTTGTGAAGGTCCCTAGAAGAGGAGGGTTACTGTTAAGTGTATGTGATGGTTTTCACTAGAGGTCGACCAAATAGGATTTTTCAACTCCGATACCGGTGCCGATTATTGGAGGACCAAATAAAGCCGATACCGATTAATCTGACAATTTTTCTTTTTCTAATAATGACAATTACAACAATACTGAACTTAATATAACACATCAATAAAATCAGTTTAGCCTCAAATAAATAATGAAACATGTTCAATTTGGTTTAAATAATGCAAAAACAAAGTGTTGGAGAAGAAAGTAAAAGTGAAATATGTGCCATGTAAGAAAGCTATCGTTTAAGTTCCTTGCTCAGAACATGAGAACATATGAAAGCTGGTGGTTCCTTTTTAACATGAGTCTTCAATATTCCCAGGTAAGAAGTTTTAGGTTGTAGTTATTATAGGAATTATAGGACTATTTCTCTCTATACCATTTGTATTTCATATACCTTTGACTATTGGATGTTCTTATAGGCACTTTAGTATTGCCAGTGTAACAGTACAGATTCCGTCCCTCTCCTCGCTCCTACCTGGGCTCGAACTAGGAACACATCGACAACAGCCACCCTCGAAGCAGCGTTACCGATGCAGAGCAACTACTCCAAGTCTCAGAGCGAGTGACGTTTGAAACACTATTAGCGCGCACCCCGCTAACTAGCTAGCCATTTCACATCAGTTACACCAGCCTAATCTCGGGAGTTGATAGGCTTGAAGTCGTAAACAGAGCAATGCTAGAAGCATTGCGAAGAGCTCCTGGCAGAACGCACAAAAGTGCTGTTTGAATGAATGCTTATGAGCCTGCTGGTGCCTACCAACGCTCAGTCAGACTGCTCTATCAAATGATATACTTAATTATAACATAATAACAGAAATACGAGCCTCATTAATATGGTCGAATCCGAAAACTATCATCTCGAAAACAAAACGTTTATTCTTTCAGTGAAATACGGAACCGTTCTGTATTTTATCTAACGGGTGGCATCCATAAGTCTAAATATTCCTGTTACATTGCACAACCTTCAATGTTATGTCATAATTACGTAACATTCTGGAAAATTAGTTTGCAACTAGCCAGGTGGCCCAAACTGTTGCATATACCCTGACTCTGCGTGCAATGAACGCAAGAGAAGCGACACAATTTCACCTGGTTAATATTGCCTGCTAACCTGGATTTCTTTCAGCTAAATATGCAGGTTTATAGATATATACTTCTGTGTATTGATTTTAAGAAAGGCATTGATGGTTATGGTTAGGTACAGTCGTGCAACGATTGTGCTTTTTTCTCAAATGCACTTTTGTTAAATCAACCCCGTTTGGCAAAGTTGGCTGTCTTTGTTAGGAAGAAATAGTCTTCACACAGTTCGCAACAAGCCAGGTGGCCCAAACTGCTGCATATACCCTGACTCTGTTGCAAGAGAAGTGACAAATTTTCCCTGGTTAAAAGAAATTCATGTTAGCAGGCAATATTAACTAAATATGCAGGTTTAAAAATATATACTTGTGTATTGATTTTTAGAAAGGCATTGATTTTTATGGTTAGGTAGTTATTTTTCGCGAATGCTCACCGCATCGATTATATGCATTGAAAATAAGAATGTGTTCTTATTTTAACTGACTTGCCTAGTTAAAAAAAGTTGTTAAAAAAAGATGTTAAAAAAAAAAATTAATCGTCCACTCGGTGTCCAAAAATACCGATTTCCGAATGTTATGAAAACTTGAAATCGGCCCTAATTAATCGGTCGACCTCTAGTTTCCTCATCATCATGAGCTTTATCTTCATTACCTTTTTTCATATCCTGTCACAAAAATGTAGGGGATGCATCAGCTGGAATAAATTGTGATGGGCAAGGTTAGATAAATAAACGCTTTATTGTCATCCGCATGATTAACAGAATATCACATTATCGTTATTTCTTGAGCAAAAATTAGTAATGTTAACACAGAGACAGAAATAACGATTACAGGACTAATGAGATACTGATATATGTACATGTTTCTAGGTCAGTGCTGAACACTTTGACAGTTCAAAATGGTTAAATGGAAATAGTTGCCAACTAGATTCAGTTTGCAATGAATATGGCTGCTAGCCATGGGACTGACTCTCTTCAGCTGCTGTTATCATAACATCCTCTAGAGGTCAGTAGTTTGCTGTTGTATTGTATGGCTTTGAAAGCAGGCTTACTCTGTACAGATATGAACATTGATAGGACTTGGAAATATTCATTTAGTAGAGAGAGGATTGAGTCACTGCACGTGAGCACAGGTCTGATACACAAGACTGCATCTGTCTAACACTGATTCCACAGAACGTTGTGTACTATATTCTTGTACATTCATGTGTACTATAATTATTTGAGCGACAACCACTACTGGGATTGTTAACCTGGGCTTTTATATCAAAACGTTAGGAGCAGATACATTACATTAGACAGGGACTTGATCGATTGGCATTTTTTGCTTGAAACACAAATAACTTTGATGGAAAGTCAGATCAAGGAATAAACGTACAATAATAATGGATTTCAAAGACGATTTTAGGAAAGTCTTTGAACCAAGGTGCAGAGGTACCAGAACCTCCACCACACAGTTGGAGAGCTGACTAAAGAACCAATCACGTAGCATCCACACGTCTTGAAGCAATGTAGAGTTCCAGTTTTCCATTTGACGATCAACTGTACGATTATGTCGGTATGCCTCGAACACCAGCAAAGTGCAGCAGAGATACGCTTTCTCAGCTCTATACATTCCCTAGTCTAGAATGCCCTGGAGCACTGAGTAGTAAGACACACAGTTAGAGAATGCAGCCCCCCCCCCTGAATACTTGCAACAGGAATGTCAGCCAGTCAGAGAAACAAAGGTCAAAAGCCTGTTATTCTGTATGTGTGGACTATGGGACTGGACTCTGGTTCTGGCTCAGCTGGGGATGTTGGGGAGGAAGGAAAGACGCCTTCCTCGACGTCTGTCTCCTCCCCTCCCTCCCCAGCCATCAATGGCTGCCATGTGTTCTTCAGCTCCCTCTGGTACTTGGCCATGAGAGAGGCGTAGATACAGCCGTAGGTGGCCGCCACCACCATCATCACGCACACCACACCACACACACATGCCGCCACGATTTGAGTCCCCCAGGCCCTGCGCACGCTAATGGGCCGGTAGCGCTGGCGTACACAGTCCTCTTGGTTGGCCTGGGGCCCGTTCATGGGCCCATTGATCCGACCGACACAGGGTGGGCGCCCCCCACGGGGCCCGTCGTAGCCAGGGACACTGGCCTGGTTCTCCAAATGCAGGCAGTAGTTGAACATCTCTATGGGGATGCTGCGGATGTCCCGCCCCCTCAGCTCCTTCGGTAGGTTGCACTTCACAGCATCCACCTGCCCGTCTGAAACACACATAGGGATCTAGTGGATCTCTAGCAAGATCAATAGATAATCAAGCTCATTTACAGATCAATAACATACATGACACAGTATCAGACTAGTACATGACATGGAACAAAGGCCAAACTGATTTGACTGTACATGAAACACTGTAAGCTTGAAGCAATACACAACATAGCACTGACGTCTGTACAGCAGCCACTCCATCCAGTGCTTGAAGTCCCTCAGGTTGCAGTCACACTCCCAAGGGTTGCCTGCCAGTTGGAGGCTCAGGAGGCTGCCCAGGGGCTGGAAGGTGGCTCTGTCCAGGCTCCGCAGCTTGTTTCCAGTCAGAGACAGCCAGGCCAGGCCCTGGAGCCCGTCCAGCAGCCCATTGGGAAAAACTACCAGGCCGTTCAGGGACAAGTCCAGCCCTTTCAGTATCCAAAGACCCTGGAACAGCTCTCGGCTCAACCCCCAGCGACTACCGTTACACTGGGTAACCTCCGTCTGGTTACTGGGGACTGTAGGGGTAAGTAGGGGGCAATCACCCAGGTAGTTCCCTGAGAGGTTGAGCCACTGCAGGCCGCTGAGGCCGGAGAAAGACCCTGGTTGCAGGCTGGAGAGGTGGTTGTCAGAAAGGTCCAGGAGCTCCAGAGCGCTGAGGTTGGACAGGGCCCCGTCGCCCAGGGAGGAGAGGTTGTTGTGGGACAGGCGGAGGGTGCGGGTGTCCTGGGGCAGCAGGGGCAGGACGGTGGTTAGGGAGAGCAGAGCCAGGCCTGTACAGTCTGTGCCATTGCTGTTGCAGATGCACACAGTGGGACAACCGCTAGCTGCCTCTAGCAGACCCAGGAGTACTAGCAGCAGACTGGGCAGGGCTGCACAGACTGGGGAGAGAGAAGAAGAGGGCTTTAGGAAGAGGTCTTTGATACAGTGAGGGGGGAAAGTATTTGATCCCCTGCTGATTTTGTATGTTTGCCCACTGACAAAGAAATGATAGAGTCTATAATTTTAATGGTAGGTTTATTTGAACAGTGAGAGACAGAATAACAACAAAAAAATCCAGAAAAAACGCATGTCAACAAAGTTATAAATTGATTTGCATTTCAATGAGGGAAATAAGTATTTGACCTCTCTGCAAAACATGACTTAGTACTTGGTGGCAAAACCCTTGTTGGCAATCACAGAGGTCAGACGTTTCTTGTAATTGGCCACCAGGTTTGCACACATCTCAGGAGGGATTTTGTCCCACTCCTCTTTGCAGATCTTCTCCAAGTCATTAAGGTTTCGAGGCTGACGTTTTTGCAACTCGAACCTTCAGCTCCCTCCACAGATGTTCTATGGGATTAAGCTTTGGAGACTGGCTAGGCCACTCCAGGACCTTAATGTGCTTCTTCTTGAGCCACTCCTTTGTTGCCTTGGCCATGTGTTTTGGGTCACTGTAATGCTAGAATACCCATCCACGACCCATTTTCAATGCCCTGGCTGAGGGAAGGAGGCTCTCACCCAAGATTTGACGGTACATGGCCCCGTCCATCGTCCCTTTGATGCGGGGAAGTTGTCCTGTCCCCTTAGCAGAAAAACACCCCCAAAGCATAATGTTTCCACCTCCATGTTTGACGGTGGGGATGGTGTTCTTGGGGTCATAGACAGCATTCCTCCTCCTCCAAACATGGTGAGTTGAATTGATGCCAAATAGCTCCATTTTGGTCTCATCTGACCACAACACTTTCACCCAGTTGTCCTCTGAATTTTTCAAATGTTCATTGTCTAACTTCAGATGGGCATGTATATGTGCTTTCTTGAGCAGGGGGACCTTGCGGGCGCTGCAGGATTTCAGTCCTTCACGGCGTAGTGTGTTACCAATTGTTTTCTTTGTGACTATGGTCCCAGCTGCCTTGAAATCATTGACAAGATCCTCCCGTGTAGTTCTGGGCTGATTCCTCACCATTCTCATGACCATTGTAACTCCATGAGGTGAGATCTTGCATGGAGCCCCAGGCTGGGGGAGATTGACAGTTCTTTTGTGTTTATTCCATTTGCGAATAATCGCACCAACTGTCACCTTCTTACCAAGCTGCTTGGCAATGGTCTTGTAGCCCATTCCAGCCTTGTGTAGGTCTACAATCTTGTCCCTGACATCCTTGGAGAGATCTATGGTCTTGGCCATGGTGGAGAGTTTGGAATCTGATTGATTGATTGCTTCTGTGGACAGGTGTATTTTATACAGGTAACAAACTGAGATTAGGAGCACTCCCTTTTTTAAGAGTGTGCTCCTAATCTTAACCTGTGCTCCTAATCTCAACCTGTATAAAAGACACCTGGGAGCCAGAAATCTTTCTGATTGAGAGGGGGTCAAATACCTATTTACCTCATTAAAATGCTAATCAATTTATAACATTTTGACATGCGTTTTTCTGGATTTTTTTGTTATTCTGTCTCTCACTGTTCAAATAAACCTACCATTAAAATGATAGACGGATCATTTCTTTGTAAGTGGGCAAACGTACAAAATTAGCAGCGGATCAAATACTTTTTTCCCTCACTGTAAATCTAAGCAATCTAAAACAAATACATTGTACGTACAGAAAGTTCTGGAGTAGATTAGATTAGAAGTTTAATAGTCACATGTACAGGGTTGCAGGCATAATTACAGGGTACAGTAAAAAATAAAAATAAACATAAGCTCCGAGCTCCAAAAATGCAGGTCAAAGTGAAATAAAACAATACATGTAATAATAAAGAATATAAATACATTTAAATAAAATATATACATGTTAACACTTTAATAATGGTAAATGTTCATTGGGGTAGGCGCAGGGTAAATGTCCGTTGGGGGGAGGGGCAGGAGGGGGACAAGGTGAGAAGGTTGCGGCCAAGTGGTGTCAATTCAGCAGCCTGATGGTCTAGGCGTGGATATAAAACCGGAAGAACAGGCCATGGCTCGGGTGATGAGTAACTTAACACTGTTGTCTGTCAATCAGCCCACTGTGGCAATCACTCACCCAGGCTCTCCAGGTGTGTACTCTTAGGCAGGTCGAGGGGCTGCATGTCTGCTGCCACCCTAGACTGGCACTGGCATTGGGCTGTCTCAGTAGGTGCCCTCCTTGTGCCACCCACCAGCTAGAGAGAGAGAGAGAGAGAGAGAGAGAGAGAGAGAGAGAGAGAGAGAGAGAGAGAGAGATGGTAGTACATGGTGTTGATGTGGGTCTGTAGGAGAGAGATTGTTGGCCGTTTTGACTTAACTTACATAATACTGACTATAACAATATGTGTACAGATTAGTAAAGACAATATAATCTGTTCCATCTGATTTGGAAAAGCATCATTATATACTTCCCCCTCTTCCCTCTCGGACTGTTTAAGAGTTTGTTTCCCTTTTCATCCCTTTCAATTCCCTGGTATTTGGGGGGGGGGGGTCCTGGGTTCAGTCAAAAAGGAGCTTGATGCATGTGCTCTGTCTGTGCTTAACCAAAAGTAAATGCAAGTACTCTACAGAGGTTTTTTAAATGTATTTAAATTCAAAGGCAATGTTCCTGCGTTATAATCCTCAATTAGCTTTACATGTATTTTTGCACAATCTGTAACGCTTCATCGATACAGACTGAACAGAGCACCAAGTCAAAGTTAACTTTCTACTGAACAGCCACTCAACTGTAGAAGTCTTAGAGACAACCTTCATCTTTCACACGCAGACAATCACAGAGGATAAAGTCATAGTTCTTGTGGCCTTTGGACTCTGTGTTGATTTGAAGTGGAGAAGGAGAGGGATAGAGAGGTGAGAGGAGAGAGAGAAGACAGACAGACTGAGAGAGAGAGACAGACAGACAGAGAGAGACAGTCAGACAGAGAGGGAGAGAGACAGACAGAGAGAGACAGGGAGACAGACAGATGGAAAGTGAGAGAGAGAGAGAGAGAGAGAGAGAGAGAGAGAGAGAGAGAGAGAGAGATTACTGATTAGAAAGAGATTATGTAGCTCCATCATGCATGCCTCTGCTGCCACTTAGAGGGGCCAGTTAAGAGGAGCCTTAAGGTCTTTATTTTGTCATCGGTCCACAAAGATCCTGAATTGCTCTCCTCTGCTCAACAATCCTCTCCCATTCGTTTAGTCTGTACTCACATACGTATGCACAGTCTTTACAGTTGGAGGATCTTAATTTTACCAGTTTCTCACAGAAGGAAACTAATCTTGCAGCAACAGGAAATGTGAATTATTGTGTGGATTATAATTCCTGGACATTTTTATAGGGGTTGATAGACTTTTTTGTTTGGGTAAATCAAGTTGACATCTGTAAGTGGAAATTGCAAACTTAAGGAGACTTTTTACATCTCCTGTACATGTATGTTGTTTCCTGCATCAACATTGTGATCAAACTAAAATCATATACCTGTATATGTCTAAATCTACACTTGTTATGTAACATTCTGTATTCATCTGTAGGTAGAGTTAGGGGGCATTGGGGGCACTAGCGGGATTGTTTGATTGTGTGAAGCGCAATGCCTGAGATGTACGCTTGTGGCGTGATGATTATTGATTATTTTGCTCATTGTATAATTCCTTCTTGCCTCTATGCAATCTCCTCCTCTAATATTTTCCCTTCGCTTGTGGACTTCAGTGCACAATACATCAGCTGTCTGTGACCAATATCATAACCGCTAACTGCTACACACAGCCTACATCGTTGTCACCATATTAGCTAACGTCATAGTCAACATACAGTGCCTTGCGAAAGTATTCGGCCCCCTTGAACTTTGCGACCTTTTGCCACATTCCAGGCTTCAAACATAAAGATATAAAACTGTATTTTTTTTGAAGAATCAACAACAAGTGGGACACAATCATGAAGTGGAACAACATTTATTGGATATTTCAAACTTTTTTAACAAATCAAAAACTGAAAAATTGGGCGTGCAAAATTATTCAGCCCCTTTACTTTCAGTGCAGCAAACTCTCTCCAGAAGTTCAGTGAGGATCTCTGAATGATCCAATGTTGACCTAAATGACTAATGATGATAAATACAATCCACCTGTGTGTAATCAAGTCTCCGTATAAATGCACCTGCACTGTGATAGTCTCAGAGGTCCGTTAAAAGCGCAGAGAGCATCATGAAGAACAAGGAACACACCAGGCAGGTCCGAGATACTGTTGTGAAGAAGTTTAAAGCCGGATTTGGATACAAAAAGATTTCCCAAGCTTTAAACATCCCAAGGAGCACTGTGCAAGCGATAATATTGAAATGGAAGGAGTATCAGACCACTGCAAATCTACCAAGACCTGGCCGTCCCTCTAAACTTTCAGCTCATACAAGGAGAAGACTGATCAGAGATGCAGCCAAGAGGCCCATGATTACTCTGGATGAACTGCAGAGATCTACAGCTGAGGTGGGAGACTCTGTCCATAGGACAACAATCAGTCGTATATTGCACAAATCTGGCCTTTACGGAAGAGTGGCAAGAAGAAAGCCATTTCTTAAAGATATCCATAAAAGGTGTCGTTTAAAGTTTGCCACAAGCCACCTGGGAGACACACCAAACATGTGGAAGAAGGTGCTCTGGTCATATGAAACCAAAATTGAACTTTATGGCAACAATGCAAAACGTTATGTTTGGCGTAAAAGCAACACAGCTCATCACCCTGAACACACCATACCCACTGTCAAACATGGTGGTGGCAGCATCATGGTTTGGGCCTGCTTTTCTTCAGCAGGGTCAGGGAAGATGGTTAAAATTGATGGGAAGATGGATGGAGCCAAATACAGGACCATTCTGGAAGAAAACCTGATGGAGTCTGCAAAAGACCTGAGACTGGGACGGAGATTTGTCTTCCAACAAGACAATGATCCAAAACATAAAGCAAAATCTACAATGGAATGGTTCAAAAATAAACATATCCAGGTGTTAGAATGGCCAAGTCAAAGTCCAGACCTGAATCCAATCGAGAATCTGTGGAAAGAACTGAAAACTGCTGTTCATAAATGCTCTCCATCCAACCTCACTGAGCTCGAGCTGTTTTGCAAGGAGGAATGGGAAAACATTTCAGTCTCTCGATGTGCAAAACTGATAGAGACATACCCCAAGTGACTTACAGCTGTAATCGCAGCAAAAGGTGGCGCTACAAAGTATTAACTTAAGGGGGCTGAATAATTTTGCATGCCCAATTTTTCAGTTTTTGATTTGTTAAAAAAGTTTGAAATATCCAATAAATGTCGTTCCACTTCATGATTGTGTCCCACTTGTTGTTGATTCTTCACAAAAAAATACAGTTTTATATCTTTATGTTTGAAGCCTGAAATGTGGCAAAAGGTCGCAAAGTTCAAGGGGGCCGAATACTTTCGCAAGGCACTGTAGCTACTAGAACTAATGTGTTAGCAAACCCACTACAATAATGCAGTACAGTATATAGTCAGCAAGCAGTTTAGCAGTTATGCCGGGAGGCCCCTGTGACAATAAATCAATAAAACCAAAAGCTTACCTTGACTTGGAAGAGTTATAGCATCCCTCTCTGTTTGAGCTGGGTGTTTGAGTGGGGTAAACTAGTGATCTGCATTCGCTAGCTAAGTGAATGTTTTAAAAAAATACAATAAATTCTCTCTCTTCTTCATTTTTTTCAAAACTGTTCAACTATTGTTTGAGACAACTCCTTACTACAATAGTTTTAGTTTTAGATATATGAAGTGTGCATGATTCTTAATCTCGAAATGAAGTTTGCTTGCTTCTGTTTCTCAATGTGAAACGTGCTTGGTTCTGATTCTCAATATGATGTGTGCTTGGTTCTGATTCTCAATATGATGTGTGCTTGGTTCTGATTCTCAATATGAAGTGTGCTTGGTTCTGATTCTCAATATGATGTGTGCTTGGTTCTGATTCTCTATATGAAGTGTGCTTGCTTCTGTTTCTCAATTCTCAATATGAAGTGTGCTTGCTTCTGATTCTCGATATGAAGTGTGCTGGCTTCTGATTCTCGATATGAAGTGTGCTTGGTTCTGATTCTCAATATGAAGTGTGCTTGCTTCTGTTTCTCAGTTTTAGGTGTGTTTGGTTAAATTAGTGTATAGGGGAGGGTGTTTTTCGGTTTCTCTGTGTGAGCTGTGAGGTGTGCTGTGCTTGTCCTGTTTAATCAGGGGCATGATGAGTACATCTGATTTGGAGTCAGTTGATCCACAACGTTCTGTCACTGTCTGGTCTGGAGCCAGTGCAGCAGCAGCTTAATTAACCAGCCTTAAGAGGATGAGGTAATCCTCATTCCTCAATTAGTGCTGGGGTCCTGAGAAGATTACCCTGACCTGTCTGTCAGAGGTCCAGCACCAAGGAAGTTACAGAAGATGAAGTGGGGATATCTGATATAAGGCCTTTTGAGAGCTTTCATTTAATTTCCACGGCTACATAGGAATTTGTGGAAATGTAACATCTTGACACCAAGTGAAATGTCAGTATGAATATGTAAGTACGTGTGCAATAGAATCAACTAAACTGTAATATTTTAACTTAAACTGAGAGTATTACATTTAGGTCAGACTCTTGTGTAGTAGGGAACACAAATGCATAAACACAAACACACGCACTGCCCTAAGCCAAGGACATGTATAGAAGAGGGAACACTCAGATTTATGGGAGGTACCTCATTTTCTATGGATATGGCTTTGAACAGAAGCCTCTGGCCACACTCCTGCCATTTACGTATCACACACACACACACTCACACACACACCCACTCACACAAACACAAAGATTCATACACAAACTCACTTACACACTCAAACACACACACACACACACACAAACTTGCGCACACACACACTCACACACAAACTCACACACACACACACTTATACACAAACTAACAAACTCACACACACTCACTCACTCACTCACTCTCACTCTCACACACACACACACACACACACACACACACACACACACACACACACACACACACACACACACACACGCGCACACGCGCACACGCACACGCACACACACTCCCTCTCTCTCTTCCTCCCACATCAGAGCACTTCTCATTCCGTCCCGTACTTCTCCTTGTCTCTGCCCTACTTTTTTAGGTCCAGTACAGTAGTCAAATCAAAATGATTGAAACACTTGGGAGTTCATTCCAGTGGGGGGCTACCTCATTGAATTACACTTTCAGCTGATGAGCGAAGCTTTTGGGGGGGGGGGTAACAATAAAAAGCTAGCATGCATAAATTAGTACAGACTTGCCACAAAAGGATGATAGATAGATGCATAAGTGTTGGGACAAATATGGTAGTCTATACAGACACAATTAAGTGTTTTGTCATCCTTAGATGATTCACTATTTCTTCTAAAATAAGTTGAAATCGAAAACTTTGGTGTGTACACATAGGTATTTATTTTTGATTTAGAGGATAAAAAAATAAATACATCTGAACTGAAATTTTGATTTTTCACTTGAAAGGCAAAAAATGGCCTGGACTAAATTATACAAAATTCAAATTAATATGGTTGGAGGCAGGTGATTTTCGTGTGTGTCTAATTTACCTCACCTGAGGTAAATTGCTCGTGCCTACAGGGTACAAATAGCCATTCAACCAGTTCTGAAAACTTTAAGCCATAAACTCCATAGAGCTGGGCTTTATGGAAGAGTGGCCAGAAAAAAGCCATTGCTTAACATATGGACAAAGGTACTCTGGTCAAATGAGACTACAATTTAGCTCTTTGGCCATCAAGGAAAATGCTATGTCTGGCGCAAACCCAACACCTCTCATTACCCTGAGAACACCATCCCCACAGTGAAGCATGGTGGTGACAGCATCATGCTGAGGGGATGTTTTTCATCATACAACACTCCTTCCGTGGCATCCAACTGCTCTTAAACGCTAGTAAAACCAAATGCATGCTTTTCAACCGTTCGCTGCCTGCACCCACACGCCCGACTAGCATCACCACCCTGGATGGTTCCGACCTAGAATATGTGGACATCTATAAGTACCTAGGTGTCTGGCTAGACTGCAAACTCTCCTTCCAGACTCATATCAAACATCTCCAATCTAAAATCAAATATAGAGTCGGCTTTCTATTCCGCAACAAAGCCTCCTTCCCTCACACCGCCAAACTTACCCTAGTAAAACTGACTATCTTACCGATCCTCGACTTCGGCTATGTCATCTACAAAATAGCTTCCAACACTCTACTCAGCAAACTGGATGCAGTTTATCACAGTGCCATCCGTTTTGTTACTAAAGCACCTTATACCACCCACCACTGCGACCTGTATGCTCTAGTCGGCTGGTCCTCGCTACATATTCGTCGCTAGACCCACTGGCTCCAGGTCATCTACAAGGCCATGCTAGGTAAAGGTCCGCCTTATCTCAGTTCACTGGTCACGATGGCAACACCCACCCGTAGCACGCGCTCCAGCAGGTGTATCTCACTGACCATCCCTAAAGCCAACACCTCATTTGGCCGCCTTTCCTTCCAGTTCTCTGCTGCCTGTGACTGGAACGAATTGCAAAAATCGCTGAAGTTGGAGACTTTTATCTCCCTCGCCAACTTTACACATCTGCTATCTGAGCAGCTAACCGATCGCTGCAGCTGTACATAGTCCATCGGTGAATAGCCCACCCAATTTACCTACCTCATCCCATACTGTTTTTATTTATTTACTTTTCTGCTCTTTTGCACACCAGTATCTACCTGCACATGACTATTTGATCATTTATCACTCCGGTGTTAATCTGCTAAATTGTAATTATTCGCCTACCACCTCATGCCTTTTGCACGCAATATATATAGACTCTTTTTTTAGTTTTTGTACTGTGTTATTGACTTGTTTATTGTTTACTCCATGTGTAACTTTGTGTTGTTGTCTGTTCACACTGCTATGCTTTATCTTGGCCAGGTCGCAGTTGCAAATGAGAACTTGTTCTCAACTAGCCTACCTGGTTAAATAAAGGTGAAATAAAAAAAATAAAAAAAATATCGGCAGGAACTGGGAAAACTGGTCAGAATTGGAGGAATGATGGATGGTGCTAAATACAGAGAAATTATTGAGGGAAACCTGTTTGTCTTCCAGAGATTTGAGACTGGGACAGAGGTTCACCTTCCAGCTGGACAATGACCGTAAGCACACTGCTGAAGCAACACTTGAGTGGTTTAAGGGGAAACATTTAAATGTCTTGGAATGGCCCAGTCAAAGCCCAGACCTCAATCCAATTGAGAATCTGTGGTATGACTTGCTGTACTTGCTGTACTTGCTCTCCAGACCAAAGGACAAATTTCCACCGGTCTAATGTCCATTGCTCGTGTTTCTTGGCCCAAGCAGGTCTCTTCTTCTTATTGGTGTGCTTTAGTAGTGGTTTCTTTGCAGCAATTCGACCATGGAGGCCTGATTCACATCAGTTGATGTTGAGATGTGTCTGTTACTTGGCAGGTAACTGTTACTTGGCAGGTAACTCTAATGAATGAGTAACCTCTGCAGCAGCGGTAACTCTGGGTCTTCCTTTCCTGTGGCGGTCCTCAAGAGAGACAGTTTTATCATAGAGTTGGACATTTTTTGCGACTGCACTTGAAGAAACTTTCAAAATTCTTGAAATGATCCGTATTGACTGACCTTCATGTCTTATAGTAATGATGGACTGTAATTTCTATTTACTTATTTGCACTGTTCTTGTCATAATATGGACTTGGTATTTTACCAAAAAGGGCTATCTTCTGTATACCCACCCCACTACCTTGTCACAATACAACTGATTGGCTCAAACGCATTAAGAAGGAGAGCAATTCCACAAATAATTTCTGTTAATTGAAATGCATTCCAGGTGATTACCTCATGAAGCTGGTTGAGAGAATGCCAAGAGTGTGCAAAGCTGTCATCAAGGCAAAGGGTGGTGTCACGCCTTGGTCTTAGTATTTTGTGTTTTCGTTAATTAGTTGGTCAGGCCAGGGTGTGACATGGGTTTATGTTGTTGTATTTCATAGTGGGGTTTTTTAGTTATTGGGATTGCGGCTGAGTAGGGGTGTTGCATAGGTTTGGCTGCCTGAGGCGGTTCTCAATCAGAGTCAGGTGATTCTCGTTGTCTCTGATTGGGAACCGTATTTAGGTAGCCTGGGTTTCACTTTGTATTTCGTGGGTGATTGTCCTTAGTGTCTTGATGTCCTTGTGCTGTGTTAGTTGACACCAGTTTAGGCTGTTTCGGTTTTCATTTTCGTTTATTTGTTTTGTAGTGTTTTGTATTGATTCGTGTTACGTTTGTTTTATTAAACATGGATCACAATAGACACGCTGCAGTTTGGTCCGACTCTCCTTCACCATATGAAAACCGTGACAGAATCACCCACCATAAACGGACCAAGCAGCGTGTCAACAGGCAGGAGCAGCCCAAAGAGGAGCTGCGTATTAAGGATTTCTGGACATGGGAGGAAATCCTTGACGGGAGAGGACCCTGGGCTAAACCAGGGGAGTGTAGCCGCCCAAAGGTGCAGCAGGAGAAGAGGAAACAGGAGCAGCCCAAAGAGGAGCTGCGTATTAAGGATTTCTGGACATGGGAGGAAGAACTGGACGGAAAAGGACCCTGGGCTCAGCCTGGTGAATATTGCCGCCCCAAGGAGGAACTAGAGGCGGCTAAAGCGGAGAGGCGCTGGTATGAGGAGGCAGCACGGCGACGTGGATGGAAGCCCGGGGAATCAGCCCCAAAAATTTCTTGGGGGGGGCTATCAGGGAGTATGACTACGCCAGGTAGGAGACCTGCGCCAACTCCCTGTGCTTACCGGGGGGCTAGAGAGACCGGGCAGGCACCGTGTTATGCAGTGGTGCGCACGGTGTCCCCAGTGCGGGTGCATAGCCCGGAGCGGTATATTTCAGCTCCGCGTATCGGCCGGGCTAGATTGAGCGTCGAGCCAAATGCCATGAAGCCGGCTCTACGCTTCTGGTCCCCAGTGCGTCTCCTTGGGCCGGCTTACCTGGCACCAGCCTTGCGCTCGGTGTCTCCGGTTCGCCTACATAGCCCAGTGCGGGCTATTCCACCTCGCAGCACTGGCAGGGCAACCGAGAGTATTCAACCAGGTAAGGTTGGGCAGGCTCGGTGCTCAAGAGCTCCAGTGCGCCTGCACGGTCCGGTCTATCCAGTACCACCTCCACACCCCAGCCCTCCGGTAGCAGCTCCCCGCACCAGGCTTCCTGTGCGTGTCCTCGGCCCAATACCACCAGTGCCAGCACCACGCATCAGGCCTACAGTGCGCCTCGCCTCTCCTGCCCTGTCGGAGCTTTTCTCCTCTCCAGCGCTGCCGGAGCCTCCTGCCTGTTTGGAGCAGCCAGAGCTGCCAGTCTGCATGGAGCAGCTAGAGCTGCCAGTCTGCATGGAGCAGCTAGAGCTGCCAGTCTGCAAGGAGCTGCCAGTCTGCAAGGAGCTGCCAGTCTGCATGGAGCTGCCAGTCTGCAAGGAGCTGCCAGTCTGTCCAGATCTGCCAGTCAACCAGACTCTTCCAGATCTGCTAGTCAGCCAGACTCTTCCAGATCTGCCAGTCAGCCAGACTCTTCCAGATCTGCCAGTCAGCCAGACTCTTCCAGATCTGCCAGTCAGCCAGACTCTTCCAGATATGCCAGTCAGCCAGACTCTTCCAGATCTGCTATTCAGCCAGACTCTTCCAGATCTGCCAGTCAACCAGACCCTTCCAGATCTGCCAGTCAACCAGACTCTTCCAGATCTGCCAGTCAGCCAGGATCCGCCAGTCAGCCAGGATCCGCCAGTCAGCCAGGATCCGCCAGTCAGCCAGGATCTGCCAGATCTGCTAGTCAGCCAGGATCCGCCAGTCAGCCAGGATCTGCCGGAACCACCAGCAAGCCAGGTTCTGGTAGATCCATCAACCTGCCTGAGCTTCCTCTCACTCCTGAGCTTCCTCTCACTCCTGAGCTTTCTCTCACTCCCGAGCTTTCTCTCACTCCCAAGCTTTCTCTCACTCCCGAGCTTTCTCTCAGTCCCGAGCTGCCCCTCAGTCCCGAGCTGCCCCTCAGTCCCGAGCTGCCCCTCAGTCCCGAGCTGCCCCTCAGTCCCGAGCTTCCCCTCAGTCCCGAGCTGCCTCAGTCCCGAGCTGCCCCTCAGTCACGAGCTGCTCCTCAGTTCAGTGGGGTTCTGGGTGAGGACTATTCGGCCATGGTCGGCGGCGAGGGTGGATCATCCCAGGACGCGAAGGGGAGGAACTATGACATTTATGGAGTGGGGTCCACGTCCCGAGCCGGAACCGCCACCATGGACAGACGCCCACCAGGACCCTCCCTATGGTTTTGAGGTGCGTCCGGGAGTCCGCACCTTAGGGGGGGGGTTCTGTCACGCCTTGGTCTTAGTATTTTGTGTTTTCGTTAATTAGTTGGTCAGGCCAGGGTGTGACATGGGTTTATGTTGTTGTATTTCATAGTGGGGTTTTTTAGTTATTGGGATTGCGGCTGAGTAGGGGTGTTGCATAGGTTTGGCTGCCTGAGGCGGTTCTCAATCAGAGTCAGGTGATTCTCGTTGTCTCTGATTGGGAACCGTATTTAGGTAGCCTGGGTTTCACTTTGTATTTCGTGGGTGATTGTCCTTAGTGTCTTGATGTCCTTGTGCTGTGTTAGTTGACACCAGTTTAGGCTGTTTCTGTTTTCCTTTTCGTTTATTTGTTTTGTAGTGTTTTGTATTGATTCGTGTTACGTTTGTTTTATTAAACAGGGATCACAATAGACACGCTGCAATAGACACGGTCCGACTCTCTTTCACCATATGAAAACCGTGACAGGTGGCTACTTTGAAGAGTCAAATACAAAATATATTTTGATTTGTTTAACACTTTTTTTGCTTACTACATGATTTCATATGTGTTATTTCATAGGTTTGATGTCTTCACTATTAGTCAAATAAATAGTTTAAAAAAAGAATAATTGCATGAGTTGGTGTTCTAAAACTTTTGACCTGTAGTGTAGAACACATAGAACAACACATTGAACACTACATGACCACAGGTATGTGGACACTGTCAAACATCTCCAAAATCATGGGCATTACAGTTTTTTCTGAATGCTTAAACACTAACAGTCATTCTTGAAGCACTATAGTCTGAAACCATTAACACTTGTAGCCAATGCATTCATCAAGTGTGCCAAATTGAATGCATGTTCTCTTTTTTACACTCAGTTTGTAATGGTACAACACACTTTTTGCTAAACTGTAAATACAACTCACTGCTTTACACTCAATTTGCAATTTAATAACACACTTCTAGCAAAACTGTTAACATTGGTCTCTACATTGCTACACTATTTCGCCAATTTCATTTCCACATTTCCACATGTGAAAACACTTTTAGATAATGAGTTCACTTACAGATCAGAGCTTGAGCACTATAAATAGGCCACAGGTAAACAATTGGTTCGGACAACAATGGAGGCCAATATTGGACAGAGAGTAAGAGGGGTGAAAACTACAGGAGGAGAATGATGTGGGGAAGGAGAGGATGGGGAAGAGGAAGGGTAGTCAGGAAAACAATAAACTGATGAAATCAGAGCGACTGTGGTTGACCATGTTGTCCACCATGGGATGAGGGAGGGAGGGAGGGCAACGGGTTCAACCAAATCTGAGCCGCTATACTGTGTTGTAAATATGGTCATTGCAAATAGCTGCATCAGACTCAGAGAACTGCAGGACCACATAATAGCAGATAACACCATATACCAAAACATCAACAGAGTGAGTCTCTCTGCACTGTCTCGTCTACTGAAACAGAGTGAGTCTCTCTGCACTGTCTCGTCTACTGAAACACAATAGAATGATGATGAAGCAGCTGTAGTTTCCCCTTCGAAAGAGACTCAGACCGTGGAAAACAACTGAGATATGAATATGTGCAGGTAAACTGGATCTAGTGTATGGTGCTACATCATATTGACTGATCCCTGTCTTTTCCTACTGTACTACATTGTTTTGTCTTGTCTCTTTCAGAGAGTCATGGAGCTAGAAGCAGATGCAATGCATCATGAGCTAATATATGTGGACGAGGCAGGTTTCAACCTTGCAAAAACAAGGGGCCGCGGCAGAAATATCATCAGACACTTTGCCATCATCAAGGTACCGGGACAAGTGGTGGCAACATATCAATGTGTGTGGCTATTAGTCAAAATGGCGTCCTTCACCATCATGGCCATACAACAGGCCCATACAACACTGCACACATTATCACATTTCTGGACCCCCTCCACAGCAGACTAATCCCTAATGACCAGGGGCCAGAGCAGCCCAGGTACGTTATCATCTGGGACAATGTTAGTTTCCACCGGGCTGCTGTGGGCCGCAATTGGTTCACAGGTCACCCACTTTTCATCGCACTCAAATCTCCCCTATACTCTCCTTTCTGGAATCCTATTGAAGAATTCTTCTCTGCATGGTGTTGGAAGGTGTATGATCACCAGCCCCACCAATCCCCTTCAACAGGCAATGGAGGAGGCTTGTGGAGACATCGATCAGGAGTCATGCCAGGCCTGGATACGGAACCCCATGTGATACTTTCCACCCTGCCTTCATCAAGACAACATTGCATGTGATGTGGATGAAGTCTTATGGCCAGACCCACGAAGGACGAGATGTAGCCTCGTTTTTTTTCTTCTTCTTTTTTTCTACCACAAATGTTTTTGTTTTCTTCTACTGCGCTTTTGTTGTTTGAGGAGTGTTAGAACATTTTGAAAAAATAGATATGTTTTCCCCTTATTTGTGTTGACTGTGTGTTATGTTCGGAAAACACTTCCATACTTTACATTTGGATACCTGTGTGTTTACTACATGTATGACAAAAAAAAAATCTAACTGTTGTGCCCTGCACACAGAAAAAGAAAATGCCACAAGAGTTTTTCATTTTTACCATCAGTGCCTAGTTGGTGCTTCGTGTACTTATTCAAATGATGGTTTGTATGTACTGTATTGACGCAAAAACACAATTTGTTTTAAGAGTTTGAAGAGTTTAGCAAGAATTGTTTGCTTTTGCAAGAGATTTATAATGTTTGGTGTAAGGTTTTGTGGTTAGTGTGTAGAGTTTTGCAAAAATGGCCTATAGTTTCAAAGATAGTGCCTAAGTAATCAGAAAAAAACTGTAATAAGGAATTGGTCCCCCTTTGCTGCTATAACAGCCTCCACTCTTCTGGGAAGGCTTTCCACTAGATGATGGGACATTGCTGCTGGGACTTGCTTCCATTCAGCCACAAGAGCATTAGTGAGGTCAGACACTGATGTTGGGCGATTATTGTCATGCTGAAACAGGAAAGGTCCTTCCCAAACTGTTGCCACAAAGTTGGAAGCAAATAATCATCTAGAATGTTATTGTATGTTGTAGAGTTAAGATTTCCCTTCAATGGAACCAAGAGACCTAGCCCGAACCCTGAAAAACTGCCCCAGACCATTATTCCTCCTCCACAAAACTTTACAGTTGGCACTATGCACTATGCTTCCACCAAACCAAGATTCGTCCGTCGGACTGCTAGATGGTGAATCGTGATTCATCACTCCAGAGAACGAATTTCCACTGCTCCAGAGTCCAATGACGGTAAATTTTACATCACTTCAGCTGATGCTTGGCATTGCCCATGGTGATCTTAGGCTTGTGGGCAGCTGCTCGGCAATGGAAACTAATTTCATGAAGCTCCTGACGAACAGTTATTGTGCTGACGTTGCTTCCAGAGGCAGTTTGGAACTCGGTAGTGAGTGTTGCAACCGAAGACAGGCGACGTTTACGCACTAAGGGCTTCAGCACTCAGCGGTCCCTTTCTGTGAGCTTGTGTGGCCTACCACTTTGCGGCTGAGCCGTTGGTGCTCCTAGATGTTTTCACTTCACAGTTGGCGTCCTATGACGGTGCCACGTTGAAAGTTACTGAGCTCTTCAGTAAGGCCATTCCACTACCAATGTTTGTCTATGGAGATTGCATGTCGGTGTGCTCGATTTTATACACCTGTCAGCAACGGGTGTGGCTGAAATAGTCGAATCCACTAATATGATGTGGTGTCCACATACGTTTGTATATATGGTGTAGAACAACTCAGAACACATAGAATAACACATAAAAGAACACAACACATAACACATAGAAAGGAAGGGAAAGGGGGATACCTAGTCAGTTGGACAACTGAATGCATTCATCTGAAATGTGTCTTCCGCATTTAACCCATCCCTTCTGAATCAGAGAGGTGCGTGGGGATGCCTTAATTGACATCCACTTCATTGGCATAGAACATATAGAATAACACATAGAACACATAAAACCACACACAGAACACATAAAACCACACACAGAACACATAAAACCACACATAGAGCACCTAAAACCACATATAGAACACAAAAACCACACATCGAACACATAGAACACATAAAACTACACAGAACCACACGTAGAACACACAAAATCACACATGGAACACATAGAACACATAAAACTACACAGAACCACACGTAGAACACACAAAATCACACATGGAACACATAAAACATAAAACTACACACAAAACCCACACATAGAACACATAAAACCACACATAGAACACTTAAAACCACACACAAAACACATAAAACTACACACAGAACACATAAAACCACAAATAGAACACATAAAACTACACACAGAACACATAAAACTACACACAGAACACATAAACCCACACATAGGCCGCAGTGTGAACTCACTCTCTAAATCTATAATACGTAATACTGTGTTGTTGTTTGACCGCAAAACCAAAAGTGTCGATGTACTATAAAGAAGGCTATACAGTGTGTATCTATAGAACATGTCCATTTATGTTATATTATTTTACTACCTTATAGTAAACATTATTATTTTAATATACACCCCGATACTAGATGCAGAGTTTATATATAAGGTTATTCAGCTACTAACTATAATATAATAATATAAAAATATATCCCATTTAGCAGACGCTTTTGTCCAAAGCGACTTACAAGTCGGCTGGGGCCACTACTTTTACATATGGGTGGTCCCAGCGGGAATCGAACCCACGGCGCTTGGCGTTGCAAGCGCCATGCTCTACCGACTGAGCCACACAGGACCCCAACTACTAGATGTCTGTATTCAGAGTTTATATAAAAGGTTATTCAGCTACTAACTCTACTTTATGTCTGTAGTTTTTTACATTTTATAAAGCCCAACATTTCCTCTTTTCATCCCAGTACACACTACCTGCATTGCAATGCTACTGTACCTCACTGCAGCTTGAACAAGGACAATTTCCCTTGGTTGTGTTTTGCTCCCAAAAGTTTATGGATGAGTTCATTCTGATAATTGTACTGGAATGAGGGGAAAACAGTGAAAAAAATACAACATGACTTACCTGACTCAATGCATTAGCCTAGTAGCTGGAATATTCTTTCACAAGAAGCATAGAGAAAGGGAAAACCTCCCTAACAACAGATGCTTCTACACACACAGAGCAGCAGCACACTCTCTCGCTCTTGCTCTCACTCTCGCTCTCTCGCTCTTGCTCTTGCTCTCTCACACAGCCAGTGCATTACTCACCATCTGGTGAGGTCTCCAAAGTGCTATAGCTCTTAAATAAGAAAAGTGCTTCAGTAGTATCTTTTATCCTCCCTGTGTGGAAAAAAAACAATATGCTTCATCGGATGTTGCTGCTAACGGAGGTGTTTGGAGAAAGGTCCTGGTTCCTGTTGTATCTCTGTGTATCTTGGATGCTGGGGTCCCAAGGGAACAAACACATGCTCTTCAACTCCTGTCTTCTCCTCTGCTTCCTCCTTCTCTCTGCCTATCGGGGCGGTCTCTCTCTCTCTCTCTCTCCCCTCTCCTCTCCTCTCCTCTCAGGTCCTCTTACCGACTGTGCTTTCCTGGTCGTTGGAGAACACTACTGTTCAGAGGTTCAGTCTAGCTGTGTGTGTGTGTGTGTGTGTGTGTGTGTGTGTGTGTGTGTGTGTGTGTGTGTGTGTGTGTGTGTGTGTGTGTGTGTGTGTGTGTGTGTGTGTGTGTGTGTGTGTGTGTGTGTGTGTGTGTGTGAGAGCATGAAGCTTGGTTTGACAAAGAGAGTAACAGAGTGTGGTGCAGCTGTGTAAGCTCTCACACTGAATGAGAGAGCGAGAGGGATACAGAGAGAGAGAGCCAGAGGGGATGGAGAGGGGGGGGGGGGTGGGGGGGGAGAGGGAGCGCGGAGGGAGAGCAGGAGGAGAGGGAGAGGGAGCGAGTAAGAAGAGCAGGAGAGAGAGGGAGAGAGAGAAAGGGGAAGAGTGGGGATAGAGGGGGGAGGGAGAGAGGGGAGAAGAGAGCGAGAGAGCAGGAGAGAGAGAGAGGGAGAATGGGGGAGAGGGAGAGCAGGAGGGAGAGAAAGAGGGAATGGGGGAGATAAAATGAGGAGAGAGGGGAGAAAGGGGAAGAGGGGGAGGGAGGGAGAGAGAGAGCGAGGGGAGAGGGAGAGCAGGAGGGAGAGAGAGAATGGGGGTGAGGGAGAGCAGGAGGGTGAGAGAGGGAAAGGGGAGAGAGAAAGAAGGAGAGAGAGGGAGGAGAGGGAGAGCAGGAGAGAGAGAATGGGGAAAGGGGAAGAGGGAGAGAGAAAGGGGGAGAGGGGAGGTTAGAGGGAGGGAAAGGGGAGAGAGGGAAAGGTTGAGAGGAAGAGAGAAATAGAGAGAGAGAGAAATGGGAAGAGGGAGAGAGAGAGAGAGAAATGGGGAGAGAGGGAAAGGTGGGGAGTAAGAGAGAGAGAGAGGGATAATTGGAGGGGGAGAGAGAAAGGGAGGGGGAGAGGGGGAGAGAGAGAGGGAAAGGTGGAGGGGGAGAGAGAGAGAAGGTGGGGGAGAGAGAGAGGGAGAGGGGGAGAGAGAGAGGGTGAGGGGCGAGAGAGTGGAAGTGAAGGGAGAAGAGAGAGGTTGTGAGAGCGGGAGGAATCAGCTGATATAGCTCAGTACCTCACAGAAGATCAGAGTGTCTATAGGCTGTTGTAAATCCTGGACCCTGAGCTGCATTTGTCCCAAAATGCCTAGTGATGGTCGGTGTGTGTGTCCCTCTTTTTCCATTACTTTCAGCTTTGCATCTGGTGGAAGACTATTGACTGCAGCAAAATGGCAAAACAATAAAAGCACCTCTGCTGCACCAGTGGCTCATGCCAGGCAGCCAGGCAGCCTGACTTCCACTGATAAGGATCATGTCATTAAGAGATAGACTGAATCTGTTCTTGACTCATTCTGCTGTGTCATTGGTCTTGCTGGAAAGGTAGGCAATATCTGACAGGGAGGTATAGGTCTTCTGATTGGCTCCTCTGTTCTGTCCAATTAGAGGTCACCAACAACTTACTCTACTCCAAGATGGGGCTTAAAGATGTATCTTTGTTATCAACCTGTCATTGGTGTTGAATATCATTAATTCAGTCATTCAGTCAGTCAATTAGTCAGTGTGTGTGGTCCTCCTTACTTCTCCGGATTGCAGATGACATGGTTTTGGTCAGAAGGACTCATTAGCAGAGTGATTAGACTGGGTGTGTTTGTGTGCATCGTACCGACACCACATGACCAAAAGACACTACACACCTGCTCGTCAAACATCTCATTCCAAAATCATGGGCATTAATATGGAGTTGGTCCCCTTTTGCTGCTATATCAGCCTCCACTCTTTCTGGGAAGGCTTTCCACTAGATGTTGGAACATTTCTGCGGGGACTTGCTTCCTTTCAGCCACAAGAGCATTAGTGAGGTCGGGCACTGATGTTGTGCGTTTAGGCCTGGCTCGCAGTCGGTGCTCCAATTCTTCCCAAAGGTGCCAGTCAAGTTCTTCCACACCGATCTCTACCAACCATTTCTGTATGGACTTCGCTTTGTGCATGGGGGCATTGTCATGCTGAAACAGGAAAGGGCCTTCCCCAAACTGTTGCCACAAGGTTGAAAGCACAGAGTGCTCCAGAATGTAATTGAATGCTGTAGCATTAAGATTTCCCTTCACTGGAACTAAGGGGCCGAGCCCGAATCATGAAAAACAGCCACAGACCATTATTCCTCATCCACCAAACTTTACAGTTGGCACTATGCATTGGGGCTGGTAGTGTTCTTCTGGCATCCGCCGAACCCAGATTAGTCCGTCAGACTGCCAGATGGTGACTCCAGAGAACGCGTTTCCACTGCAATGGCGGCTAGCTTTACACCCCTCCAGCCAATGCTTGGTATTGCGCATAGTGATCTTAGGCTTGTGTGAAGCTGCTCAGTCATGGACACCCATTTCATGAAGCTCCCGACAAACATTTATTTTGCTGACGTTGCTGCAAGAGGCAGTTTTGAACTCGGTAGAAAGTGTTATAACCGAGGACGGAGGATTTTTACGCGCTACACGCTTCAGCACTTGGCGGTCCCATTCTGTGAGCTTGTGTGGCCTACCACTTTGCAGCTGAGCCGTTGTTGCTCCTAGACGTTTCCACTACACAATAACAGCACTTACAGTTGACCAGGGGAGCTCTAGCGGGGCAGAAATTTGACGAGCTGACTTGTTGGAAAGGTGGCATCCTATGACGGTGCCACATTGAAAGCCACTGAGCTCTTCAGTAAGGCCATTCTACTGCCAATGTTTGTCTATGGAGATTGCATGGCTGTGCTCGATTTTATACACCTGTAAGCAACGAGTGTGGCTGAAATAGTCGAATCTGCAAATTTGAAGGGATGTCCACATCCTTTTGTGTACATATAGTGTACTTGCCTGCATGTGTGTGTGAGCCATCATAAAATTAGAGTAAATTGCATAATTACTAGGTTAGATGATATAAGAGGAGGTTAGATGATGTTAGATGAGGTTAGATATGTTTAGATGAGGTTAGATGATATAAGATGATATTAGATGAGGTTAGATGAGTTTAGATGAGGTTAGATGATATTAGATGAGTTTAGATGAGGTTAGATGATATTAGATGAGTTTAGATGAGGTTAGATGATATAAGATGAGGTTAGATGATGTTAGATAAGTTTAGATGGTACTTTTATTGTCTGTTATTCACAGAAATTGCATTGCGTCAAAAGAGATCCACAACACAAAGAGAGACACGATATAGGCATAACACCAGACAATCAATAGCTAATTACCATTTTAACAAGACAATTAAGTAACCATCTGGTGAAATTAAGCATTGGTATCTCACAACACAGAACTCTGCAAAAGTATCAACAAGCACAGAGCTACTGTGAAAGCCTGATAGAAGTGTTCAGAGTCTCACCCTTCCCAGACACAATTTACCTGTAACGCACGCACGCATCAAATCAAATCAAATTAAATTTGATTTGTCATGTGCCGAATACGACAAGTGTAGACCTTACTGTGAAATGCTTACTTACAAGCCCTTAACCAACAATGCAGTTAAAGAAATAGAGTGAAGAAAATATTTACTAAATTAACAAAAGTTTAAAAAATGTAATCAAAAAGTACCTCAAGACAATGACTTAACAATAACGAGGCTAAGTACAGGGGGTACCGGAACCGAGTCAATGTGCAGGGGTACAAGATATTCGAGGTCATTTGAAAAGTGACTGCATTTGTGGTGTAAATTACTCAAGTAAAAATACTTTAAAGTACTTCTGAAGTAGTTTTTGGGGTATCCGTAATTTACTTTACAATTTATATTTTTGACTACTTTTACTTTTATTCACTATATTCAGAAAGAAAATGTACTTTTTACTCCATACATTTTCCTTGACAACCAAAAGTACTCGTTACATTGTGAATGCTTAGCAGGACAGAACATCCCTGGTCATCCCTTCTGCCTCTGTTCTGGTGGACTCGCTAAACACACATGCTTCATTTGTAAATTATGTTGGAATGTTGGAGAGTGTGCCTCTGGCTATCGGTATATTTAAAAAATAAGAAAATGGTGCCGTCTGCTTAGCTTAATAAAATGAATTTTAAATGATTTTACTTTTGATACTTAAGTATATTTGAGTAATTACATTTACTTTTGATATATTTTAAACCAAATACTTTTAGACTTTTACCCAAGTAGTATTTTACTGAGTGACTTTTACTTTTACTTCAGTCATTTTCCATTAAGGTATCTTTACTTTTACTCAAGTATGACAATTGGGTACCTTTTCCACCACTGCTATGCTTAGATAATAAACACGCTAGCCGTCAGTGGTACCACAGTGCGCATTTTTCATGCAAACAGCAGCAGCCTGGTGCTAACTGTGCAAACTGCATAGAGGTTAACTGAAGGCCTGATTGATTTCCTGTCACACTATAATGCCCAACACCACACCCACCCAGCCTCTCAATAGTCTCTCACAGACGGACACAGTAAATTAGGCTTCAGGGTTTTTGCAGAGTCCATGTTTTCCTCTCTCAACTGACCTGTGTGTGTGTTCTATTTTTAGCCATTGGGGTGCAGATGTCCTTGGAGATGCTGGAGAAGAGGCTATGGACCATTGCCTTTCAGGTGAGAGAGCAACACACACACAGACACAGACACACAGACAGCTCCCCAACAACATACCACACTACTGACACAAATCCATCTCTGGCTCAGTTGGTAAGAGCATGGCAATGTCAAGTTCACAGGATCAGGTCCTGCGCAGGGATCACATACACACAATGTGTGACATCACTACAGATGTAGGATCTTAGTTTGAGCCAGTTTGCTACCGCAGGAAAATAATCCTGTAGCAACAGGAAATGTGAACTATTATGTGGATTATAATTAATGGATATTTTTGTAGGGTTCGGTCCATTTTTCGTAAAGTAACGTCTGAAATGATCAGCAGCAAATGATCCTACATACTGTATGTATATTTAGGACTATCTGCTAAGTGGTAATAGCTTATCATCTCTCTGTCTCTTTGTCTTTCTCCTGGTCTACCTCTGTCTCTCACGTCCACTCACAGCCCGCTGACACAGACGTATGTAAACAGTGATCTTGTTATTTTCTGTTGATACAGTACATGAACTCCTCTCTAGAGTGTAGAAGTTATCACACCATATTGACTGGCTGTTGAACCAGTCATGTTTATGTTGTTGTTATGGTGGTTAATATGTTCCAAATCCATATTCATCTATCAGTCACATGATTCAAGTGAATCTGAGTGGTGGTCCACCTTATTCAATACCTTGACCTTTATGTCTGTCTGTCTGTCTGTCTGTCTGTCTGTCTGTCTGTCTGTCTGTCTGTCTGTCTGTCTGTCTGTCTGTCTGTCTCCAGTGTACTGACGTGGAAGGTGTCTGCCCTCTCAGCTGCCAGAGCACTGTAAGTACTGAGCCTGTTCTGCAGTGTTTGAGTCAGTTCCCATTGAATTCATGAATGTCAATATCATCATTGAATAAGTGCCATTATAACTAATGTCCTGTCTCTTATTCCTCCAGGATGTCAACTGTTTCCTTGTGGACAGCAACGGCTTCATCATAGTCTCTAAAGAGAGGTCAGAGGTAAGGGTCTGGCAGCATGACCACCCAGTGACCCGAACAGATCAAACCAATCCATTCAGCTAAACACCACCATGATACACCAGTTGACAACTCTTATGTAACTCACATCTAGTCTAGTACATTGTACATGCTTTGTTATGTAATGAATGATAACTGTGGTTAATGAACACGTTGAACCGTTTGATAAGCAGATCAGCAGACCAAGGGAGAGATCATTTATATAAACACTATCTGGTCGGCTTGACCATGTAAATACACGTAAGGTCAGGTGGTCGCATCTTAACACATTTCTTAGAGGGCATGTTCAGCGCAGGTGTCTCCATAACAACGATAGATAGATAGATAGATAGATAGATAGATAGATAGATAGATAGATAGATAGATAGATAGATAGATAGATAGATAGATAGATAGATAGATAGATAGATAGATAGATAGATAGATAGATAGATAGATAGATAGATAGATAGATAGATAGATAGATAGATAGATAGATAGATAGATAGATAGATAGATAGATAGATAGATAGATAGATAGATAGATAGATAGATAGATAGATAGATTGATAGATAGATAGATAGATAGATGCGGTGGCAGAGAGAGGGGGGAAAAGAAAAAGAAAGAACAGCCTCCGTGAGCACAGCCTGCCCATAGAGTCCAGTCATCACAAGCAAACCTGGCTGCCCAGAGAGGACGGGCTGTGCTCACTCTGCCCCCGGGGAGAGGTAGAGACAGAGCTGCATTTCCCATTACACTGTGTCAAAGACTCAGACCTCAAAGCTCATCAATAAGCTAAGGACCCTGGGACTAAACCCCTCCCTCTGCAACTGGATCGTGGACTTCCTGACGGGCCACCCCCAGGTGGTAAGGGTAGGTAACAACACATCTGCCACACTGATCCTCAACACTGATCCTCAGGGGTGCGTGCTCAGCCCCCTCTTGTACTCCCTGTTCACTCATGACTGCATGGCCAGGCACGACTCCAACACCATCATTAAATTTACTGATGACACAACAGTGGTAGGCCTGATCACTGACAACGACGAGACAGCCTATAGGGAGGAGGTCAGAGACCTGGCTGTGTGGTGCCAGGACAACAACCTCTCCCTCAACGTGATCAAGACAAAGGTGATTATTGCGGAATACAGGAAAAAGAGGACCGAGCATGCCCCCATTCTATCGACGGGGCTGCAGTGGAGCAGGTTGTGAGCTTCAAGTTCCTTGGTGTCCACATAATCAACAAACTAACATGGTCCAAGCACACCAAGACAGTTGTGAAGAGGTCACGACAAAACCTATTCCCCCTCAAGAGACTGAAAAGATTTGGCATGGGTCCTCAGATCCTCAAAAGGTTCTACAGCTGCACCATCGAGAGCATCCTGACTGGTTGCATCACTGCCTGGTATGGTAACTGCTCAACCTCTGACCGCAAGGCACTACAGAGGGTAGTACGAACGTCCCAGCATAGGACCTCTATACCAGGTGGTGTCAGAGGAATGCCCTAAAGATTGTCAAAGACTGGGGCTAAAGACAGTAAGCAGCCACCTTATCACTAACTGGGGCTAAAGACAGTAAGCAGCCACCTTATCACTAACTGGAGCTAAAGACAGTAAGCAGACACCTTATCACTAACTGGAGCTAAAGACAGTAAGCAGCCACCTTATCACTAACTGGAGCTAAAGACAGTAAGCAGCCACCTTATCACTAACTGGAGCTAAAGACAGTAAGCAGCCACCTTATCGCTAACTGGGGCTAAAGACAGTAAGCAGACACCTTATCACTAACTGGAGCTAAAGACAGTAAGCAGCCACCTTATCACTAACTGGAGCTGAAGACAGTAAGCAGTCACCTTATCACTAACTGGAGCTAAAGACAGTAAGCAGCCACCTTATCACTAACTGGGGCTAAAGACAGTAAGCAGCCACCTTATCACTAACTGGGGCTAAAGGTACCAAGCAGCCACCTTATCACTAACTGGAGCTAAAGACAGAAAGCAGCCACCTTATCACTAACTGGGGCTAAAGACAGTAAGCAGCCACCTTATCACTAACTGGAGCTAAAGACAGAAAGCAGCCACCTTATCACTAACTGGAACTAAAGACAGTAAGCAGCCACCTTATCACTAACTGGAGCTAAAGACAGAAAGCAGCCACCTTATCACTAACTGGGGCTAAAGACAGTAAGCAGCCACCTTATCACTAACTGGGGCTAAAGACAGTAAGCAGCCACCTTATCACTAACTGGAGCTAAAGACAGAAAGCAGCCACCTTATCACTAACTGGGGCTAAAGACAGTAAGCAGCCACCTTATCACTAACTGGAGCTAAAGACAGTAAGCAGCCACCTTATCACTAACTGGAGCTAAAGACAGTAAGCAGCCACCTTATCACTAACTGGAGCTAAAGACAGTAAGCAGCCACCTTATCACTAACTGGAGCTAAAGACAGAAAGCAGCCACCATATCACTAACTGGGGCTAAAGGTACCAAGCAGCCCACGCCACCTTAACTTGACATCACTGCAGAGGGAGGACTGGACTAACCGTATTACTGAGAATTAGTGGGGTGGAATGGACAAGGGCCATGGCAGTGTTCACAACATAAGTGTTCATGGCTTAACAGTGTGGTGGGTATTGGGCCCTTAAATCTTAGAATGCACTTGTAGACTATGACCGTGGGGGGCTATAAGACCCTATTATACTACACATTATAGTAGGTAGTCAGTGTGGAATCTTATATCATGCGTGTACCCGGGGATTACCATGGCCTACTAAAACCCCTTTGATAAAAACAACTACAGATTAAATTAATCATTTCCTGCAGTCAAATGACCAAATCACAATATGTTGGCCTCATGGGTGGAATGTTATTAATATTTGTCATAATTTCATAATGAAAAAAATATGTCTTTGGGGTTAAGGGGGATGTTGCTCTTGCTGCGGGCGATTCCCTGATCCACCTCTACGCAGACGACACCATTCTATATACTTTCGGCCCGTCATTGGACACTGTGCTATCTAACCTCCAAACGAGCTTCAATGCCATACAACACTCCTTCCGTGGCCTCCAACTGCTCTTAAACGCTAGTAAAACCAAATGCATGCTTTTCAACCGATCGCTGCCTGCACCCGCATGCCCGACTAGCATCACCACACTGGATGGTTCCGACCTTGAATATGTGGACACCTATAAGTACCTAGGTGTCTGGCTAGACTGCAAACTCTCCTTCCAGACCCATATCAAACATCTCCAATCGAAAATCAAATCAAGAGTCGGCTTTCTATTCCGTAACAAAGCCTCCTTCACTCACGCTGCCAATCTTACCCTAGTAAAACTGACTATCCTACCGATCCTCGACTTCGGCGATGTCATCTACAAAATTGCTTCCAACACTCTTCTCAGCAAACTGGATGCAGTTTATCACAGTGCCATCCGTTTTGTCGCTAAAGCACCTTATACTACCCACCACTGCGACTTGTATGCTCTAGTCGGCTGGCCCTCGCTACATATTCGTCGCAAGACCCACTGGCTCCAGGTCATCTACAAGGCCATGCTAGGTAAAGCTCCGCCTTATCTCAGTTCACTGGTCTCGATGGCAACACCCATCCGTAGCACGCGCTCCAGCAGGTGTATCTCACTGATCATCCCTAAAGCCAACACCTCATTTGGCCGCCTTTCCTTCCAGTTCTCTGCTGCCTGTGACTGGAACGAATTGCAAAAATCGCTGAAGTTGGAGACCTTTATCTCCCTCACCAACTTCAAACATCAGCTATCTGAGCAGCTAACCGATTGCTGCAGCTGTACATAATCTATTGGTAAATAGCCCACCCATTTTCACCTACCTCATCCCCACAGTTTTTATTTATTTACTTTTCTGCTCTTTTGCACACCAATATCTCTACCTGTACATGATCATCTGATCATTTATCACTCCAGTGTTAATCTGCAATATTGTAATTATTCGCCTACCTCCTCATGCCTTTTGCACACAATGTATATAGACTCCCCTTTTTTTCTACTGTGTTATTGACTTGTTAATTGTTTACTCCATGTGTAACTCTGTTGTCTGTTCACACTGCTATGATTTGTCTTGGCCAGGTCGCAGTTGTAAATGAGAACTTGTTCTCAACTAGCCTACCTGGTTAAATAAAGGTTAAATAAAATAAAATTAAAATAAGAAGGAGTGTGGGCTGGAGGTGAGTGAAACAAACACACACCATCTTGTTCAGCCTGTCAGTGTATACGTATTCCTACTGCATCACTGCCAGTCCTGATTGAATAAAACATTTACTGACATTAAGACTACTCAGGCCAAACCAAGGATGCACATATTTAAATTTTCGGTCTTAATTCAATATGTTTATGTCTCAGTAAGGCACTAAAGCAAACCTTAGTAAGCAGATATTATGATAAAGCGCTACCCCGTAACATTTTGCTGAGGTTAGGACTTTGACAAAGTTTTGTGGGAACACCAAGTGCTCCCCCTTTTTATTCAGAGAGAGGGATTGGGCTAAGGCAGAGCTCTGTAAATATTTAATCATTCAGGATACGGCAGGAGTACAGTGCTGCCTTCAAGAAATGGGTCATAACCAACTTCCTTAGAATTTCTGATGTGCATAGCTCATACTAGAGTGTGACTAAGCAGAAACAAAGTGTAGATGCTGACAACACAACATGTAGTATGTTGGTAATAGATTTGATGGAGGACACACTGCTGTTTTGGTTCTGCATTCGATTCCTGTCCTAGGATGGATGCATTGCCTGCCAAGTTTTGCACTGAAACGTTGTTACGTTTTTATTTCACTACATTTCTTTCAGGTAAATAGAGCATCAAGTTCCATTCCGGGCTCTGGCTTCAGGGACCAGAGCTCACACTCGGCAAACACACACACACACACACACACACACACACACACACACACACACACACACACACTCACACACTCACACACACACACACACACACACACACACACACACACACACACACACACACACACACACACACACACACACACACACACTCACACACTCACACACTCACACACTCACACACTCACACACTCACACACTCACACACTCACACAGACATACAGAGACAGACACTCGGCAAACACTGTATCTCTTAAAAAGCCACAGGGAAATTTGTCTCCTTCCCTTCTCCCTGAGATTGAAATAAAGTGTCAGCCGCAGTTAGAGAGAAACGGGAAGAGGAGGGAGGATGACTTGGAAACTTGGACAGTGTGGCTTAAACAAAGTGACCTTGAATAATTCAGAGTACAGGGATGTGCTACAGTAAGAGAAGACAGATAGAGGGGAGTGTATACTGTACTGTATATGAGGTTAACCTTTCTGTCATGTTAAATAAGATGTGACACTCATTCACAGACAACAGTATCACCCTGTGAAGTGTAAAACGACTAACATAGAGTACATGATAGTAACAGGTAAATACATAGAGGTACAGAATACTGTAAGGAGCAAGAGGGCATCTTAAGTTTAGCCTCTTGTGGCTGTGTCTAATTGATGGTGTTGCTATGGGAGTTTGTGCTAGGTCATGCAGATTTGAAGCAGGTACTGAAGGCTATTATTGGTGTTACGCAATCTCCCTCTGGCTCCATCTCTCTGACGCTAAAGAGATCCCTTGTATAATCAGAAGGCTCTGTAGACCTAGATGATGTCATCTCTGAATATAACCCCCTCCTGTCATCGTCTCTACAGGTCGGACGTTTCTTTGGGGAAGTGGACGGGTCTGTGATGGCAGCGTTGATTAAGTCGGGCATGTACAAGAAGTAAGAGGAGCTACATTACGATGGATTTATATATATTATACCATTGATTGATCCTATTGTGCAAGGTTATGTAATCCCTAACTTCGTAGACCCTTTCCTGCAGTCAAATGTATTAATATTCTTCATAATTTCATAATTAATCAATTTTCTTTACCGCTGAAAATCTGGTGTTTATACGTCAAACAGTTTGTTATATTTCAGTCTTCAGTGATGTATATAAAGTGTCATATTAAGATGCAAACTCAACATTGAATACATTTCAACTCTATATGTGACATGGTACACATGTCTTATTTTCATTAAGCCCATAACCATGTGTGTGAGGTGTGTACATTTTTGTTTCAAAGTAGATTTGTTTAAGACTACCAAGAAACACTCTGTGTGACCCTGAATTTGCCCAGTGCAGTGAAAGGCTAATCGTTGTGTGTCCAACAGGGTGTCGTTGTATGACTATCAGGGAATGTGCAGATCAGGACACAGTCATTCCAGTAGTGCTCGCCCTCTGCTCAGCGTGAGTCATGTTTATCAATATTTCTTAACCCTGAAGAAGTCACTATTTGCTGAAACATTAGTTATGTGCTGCCTGCTGTTTGTATAATACAATTACTTAACAGATGCTCTCTTCTTGTTCTCTTTCACTTGGGTTACCTATGTTTTATTCTCTTTCATTTCTCTCACTCACTCTCTCGCTCCCTCTTTCTCTCTCTCTCTCTCTCTCTCGCTCCCTCTTTCTCTCTCTCTGCATCTTTCTTTCTCTCTCTCTCTGTATCTCTCTCTCTCTCTCTCTGTATCTCTCTCTGTGTATCTCTCTTTCTCTCGCTCCCTCTTTCTCTCTCTCTGCATCTTTCTTTCTCTCTCTGTATCTCTTTCTGTATCCCTCTCTCTGTATCTCTCTCTCTGTATCTCTCTAACTCTCTCTCTCTCTGTGTATCTCTCTCTCTCTCCCTCTCTCTATCTGTATCTCTCTCTCTCTCACTCTCTCTCTCTGTATCTCTCTCTCGCTCTCTCTCTCGCTCTCTCTCTCGCTCGCTCTCTCTCTCGCTCACTCTCTCTCTCGCTCACTCTCTCTCTCGCTCGCTCTCTCTGTATCTTTCTTTCTCTCTCTCTGTATCTCTCTGTATCTCTCTCTGTATCTCTCTCTCTCTGTATCTCTCTCTGTATCTCTCTCTCTGTATCTCTCTCTGTATTTCTGTATCTCTCTCTCTCTCTCTATCTCACTCTGTATCTCACTCTGTATCTCTCTCTCTCTATCTCACTCTGTATCTCTCTCTCTCTCTCTGTATCTCACTCTGTATCTCTCTCTGTATCTCTATCTCTCCTTCCTGTAGCCTTTCTATGGCCTTGCTGCAGTGATTAAATGGTTCTTCTCTCACATGTTGATGTAAGTGTGAGATGCACTTTTCAGGCTGAGTTTATGAAAAATGGTCTGTATATGCTGTTTGTCATCACTCTAGTGTAATGTTGTTTTGAACTGAACTGAATTGTTTTTGACACTTCATTTTCTCTACCAACAACTCTGCTTCTGTACAGGTTCTTACTGGAGTTCAACTTCTGTGGGCTGTGGCACTCAGATTACGTTGTAGACGGTAAATGCTCTCAATACTTTATTTGACAAAGGCCATTGCAAAGAGGGTTGGATACATACTTGTGCACCAACTACACCAACTTCAAATAAAATCTAAACTGATTGGTTGCATACACAGATTTACAGATGTTATCGCAGGTGCAGCAAAACGCTCCACCAGTGCAGCAATACCTGGTAATATAAAATAAAACAATACACACATAATCCTGAAAAATAAGAAAGTAAGAAATATCAGAAGGAGCAATGTCAGGCATATAAATATATATATACAAATAATGGTGTGAATAGACAGTATGGACAGTATATGAATAGAGAAGGTGTGTACAGCAGTAGTTATATAGGATGAGACTTGACTAGAATACATTATACACATATGAAGTGGGTAAAACAGTATGTAAACATGATTAATGTGACCAATGTTCACTGACTATGTCCATGGGGCAGCAGTCTCGAAGGTGCAGGGGAGAGCACCAGGTGGTAGCCGGCTAGTAGCAGTGACTATGTCCATGGGGCAGCAGTCTCGAAGGTGCAGGGGAGAGCACCAGGTGGTAGCCGGCTAGTAGCAGTGACTATGTCCATGGGGCAGCAGTCTCGAAGGTGCAGGGGAGAGCACCAGGTGGTAGCCGGCTAGTAGCAGTGACTATGTCCATGGGGCAGCAGTCTCGAAGGTGCAGGGGAGAGTACCAGGTGGTAGCCGGCTAGTAGCAGTGACTATGTCCATGGGGCAGCAGTCTCGAAGGTGCAGGGGAGAGCACCAGGTGGTAGCCGGCTAGTAGCAGTGACTATGTCCATGGGGCAGCAGTCTCGAAGGTGCAGGGGAGAGTACCAGGTGGTAGCCGGCTAGTAGCAGTGACTATGTCCATGGGGCAGCAGTCTCGAAGGTGCAGGGGAGAGTACCAGGTGGTAGCCGGCTAGTAGCAGTGACTATGTCCATGGGGCAGCAGTCTCGAAGGTGCAGGGGAGAGTACCAGGTGGTAGCCGGCTAGTAGCAGTGAGTAAGGCTAGTAGTGACTGTATAACAGTCTGAATACATGTTTGTGCTTTCATATACATTTGATGAATCATCCTGCCGTTTTCATACCATATCTCGTGGTTCACAATTCATTTTCATACCATATCTCGTGGTTCACAATTCATTTTCTCTTCATCCAATTGCTTTCTCCCAACCATTTCTCTCATCCAACTGCTTTCTCCCAACCATTTTGTCCCCCATGGCTATCATTTGTCTGTATTCCAATCCCATTGACATGTTCATCTCCGTGGTGAATGGTGCTACTCCATCTCCTATCCTCTCCACCGGGATTCCTAACACAGCCAAGGCTGGCTACCATACATGTGAGTAGAGGTGTGCGTGTGTGCGTGTGTGCGTATGTGCGTGTGTGCGTGTGTGCGTGTGTGTGTGTGTGTAAGTAGGCTATGCACGTCTTTGAAACAAACAACTTTATCCTCATTAGCCCATAAAGCAAAGAGGACGGACGCGTTGCAGCCCTGTGACACAGAGTACCCTGGCTTCATGTTAGACAACTCCATCAAAGAGACCAACAGCCTCCTCAAATGTGGACGCTGTCAGAAGTAAGAAACCTCCTCAGTCAACTCCACAGTGGTGGCGTCATCTTGTGGCCATGATACCTACCTGCAATTATCTGAACTGCATTTTGACAACATGTTTTTTCAATGTATCCACAATGTATTGATAGCTGAATGTGTTGTGTTCCATAATATGTTAAAATAATGTGTTGTGTTGCAGAATGTTTGGAGTGATGTTACACAGAGATACTAAAAATAAAATAAAGTGTTACCTTAAATTACTATATAATTCTATGTAATGTTAACTTAATATTTTATGTGGCAGGATGTTTGTGGTGCAGGCAGTCCCTGACAGTAACCTGGTGTTGATGGTGGTTCAGGCGGACTGTGACTGCTCCCGGCAGTACTCCTCCATCACCCTGGAGCCCAAAGAGGTCAAATACAACGCATCAGTCAAGTGTAACAGGATGAAATCTCAGAAAGTCCGGCGGCGCCCAAAGTCCTGCCATGCCTACCATCCTAAGGTCAGCCATCCTCTTCCTCTCTTTTTAACTGGTTGTGTAATGGCATAATATTGACTTAATTACAGTTGCATTGCAGGCATGTTGAAATTGAAAGAGAGAAGTGTTTGTTCAATTTCAATTTAATTCAAGTCCTACAGATAAATAGTCAAAGAAGAATATTGTGTCAATCAATAGAGGTGAAGTCAGCAGTTTCCATGACGTTTTGTGTTAATATTGAAATGATCTTCTTGATGATTGTAGGAAAATGCCAAGGACTGTGGAGGAGCGTCAGAGATCAGCCTATCGGTGGCGCTCTTCTTGGCTTCTCTGGCTACCTCATTGGCCCTGCGCAGATGGACTTAACTAGGCACCATCTCTCTTATGGCCTGTGGTTCTCCGATGGACATGAGAATGTAGACTAAACAATCTTAACATTCCGTTTTTGTACATTTTCTAAAAGAACCTATAACTACGTAAATAACCTACTAACACAGTAGTTCAAGTCAACTCTGGAGTAACAATAAAAGGGCTATTTTCTTGTAAGACTCCTTTTCCCACACCGATAGAGAAAGAAACTAACCAGTCCTAACAAATGCCTCAATTTCTTTTGTACGAGCCATGGGGTATGAGTTTGTGGACATGTGAATCGAAGGGAGAGACTGTTATTTTCATGGAGACACTGATATGGTAGAACGATTTCAGCCCTCTACTGGGCAACCCGTCTTAGTGCAGACTGAAGGACAACCACCCTGACAACCTCACTCAGCTGGACAACTGTTGCCATAATATGTCCATCAACAGGAAAATACTAACATTTTCTCAATTCTCATTTTTATACACAGTAACATTAAGATGTACTGTATTGATACTGTTGTTTTCTTGTATGTTGGAATGAACTACCATACCAAAACGTTGTGCTACAAAAGAGGAAGGAATATTCATCTCTAATTTATAAGCAATAATGTATGTCGTGACACTGGTGATTTGAATGGAACATGCTGGTGAACAATTCCCGCAAAACTGAGAGGTGAGATCTAGTGTAGTTTATGATTACTGGTACGCATGAAGCTTTATGAAATAATTGTCAGGGGGAGGAGACTGTTAAATACCAATAACCTACTGTCAAATGTGTATCAGAACATTACATTGTTTTCTGTCTTATTCCCAACCCCGCTGGACACAGGTCTCAATACAATCCGTTTCGATTGAGCTGACATATGCAGCCTCCTCAAAAGTGGGAACATTGCCTTTTAAATTTAAATTGCGCTAATAGCGACAAATTATGGCGATACGGATTGAATTGAGCCCATACTTACATGAGAAGCTGAGAGCAGCACAGGATCATCCAGAGCAGCATTATCAAATCAAACCCATTTTATTGGTCACATACACGTGTTTAGCAGATGTTATTGCGGGTGTAGCGAAATGCTTGTTTCTTGCGCCGAAATTAGGGGTTAAGTGCCTTGCTCAAGGGCACAACAGCAGTAGATGGCACCAGAGATTTTCATGCCAGCAACCCTCTGGCCCAGTTCTTCCCTGTAAAATTACTACAAGCTCACTGTTGGTAAAAATGATGTATTTCAATATGTGAATCATCAAAACGATCTGCATATAGTAGCTAGGACCACATGTAAATGAGATGCCATAGGTGCTTTGAGACATTGAGGAATATTACAATATATTGAATAAATATGGTATCTTTTTCATTATTGTTCCCTATAAGAGCTAGACCAATAAGAAACTGATACAGAAGGACATTTTCTGTGACATGTGCAAGTGGTTGGTGGCAGTTGGTACTGGAAACACCGATACTGAGAAAATTCACCACTGAATTTATTTATCAAACAAAAACATGTTTTATACATTGTAGTATAGCCATTGCTTTCGTACACAGAATCTTTTTCTTTTTAATACAAATGGAAAAGCGCTGTCTGTCCATCCCCAGTAACTGGAGAACAAGAGGTTGACTGTATAGTAACAGGCAAACTTACCTTCAGTGCACAATCCAAAACACCAACTACACACAACCACATTTTAAAGAATATGTATTCAAGGTTATTACATCAGTAATTCTAACCTGTTGGACATCTTCAGTGGTGATCAGTAGTAATGACAGAACTGCAGTATACTGGAAATCCTGAAATATCTAGGGGGACAATTTTCACTAACCTATGAGAAATGTAGTTGAATATATTGCTTTAAAGTGAGGTAGCAGCTTCCTGATTCACACAGATCACCCAATAAAATCATTTGTTTACATTTGTGTAGAGATGTATGCTACTACTGTACATCAACAACAGCAGATTACTGGCTCAGCAGAACATCTAAAGCTCCGTTTATACATGATTCCAACTTGCGTCCTTTGTCCTGCTCTTGTCTACATGTGTCTAAAAATGTGGGCTCAATCAAAACACATTGTGATCCGATTGTGATCAGATCATCCTGCCCACACATTTTGTCTGAATATCTTGCAAGTGTAAACAGATCTGGACAGAGAAACCATTTAAAATAATTATTCTGCCCTCTAAGTGGCATCATTGACGGAGTATATCAATAGGTTTTACAATAAATATTATTTAGAAAGGATAGCTGTGAAAACATCTGCATAAAAGTAGGAACAGGACATCTGGTCACAATCCAGAAACAGTGGATGGCTAATAGACACATTTGTGGAAATACGGGCACAATCGGAATGTAGACAAGATCAGGAAAAAGGAACCATGTTAGCACCAGGTATAAACTGGGCTTAACACCACACTATACAGTTGTAGTGTGAGGGCTTAATCACAAATTACCCGTGCAAGGCTGAGAGATGGAAGAGGCAGTGCACATTTCAACACATCTAGGGGAGTATATTTTTATATTTCTGCCAGTAGCATTTTGATGAACTAGGATATTAACATTGTTCATAACCAGCACCTTTATGTCATTGGTATATGGAGATGAACGACATGTTTTGAAATGTAGCATTCATTTGTGGGAGGGAAAGAAACTGTTGGGAAGAAGCCCCTTTTATTGAAATAAATAGCTGAAGATATCAAAACACTAGGCAATGTACATGATTCAGTTGACAAAATGATTTATGTGGCGAAAGAGAACACATGCAACTCATAAAAAGATCCAATCTCTCAAACACAATGTGTCCACTGTCCATTAAATTAACCTTTGAGTACCATGAGGTGCACCTCCAATATGGCCAATAATAAGGCATTGAAAGATTTGCATTCTGATTGAAAGTTTGTTTTGCACTCAGATAAATATATCCGGGGGCAGTGTACTATGCTAAGTCACCCAACCCTCCTCTCTGCCTAGGCTACATGACTGGTGTGTGCTAAGACAGAGGTTGGGTTAAGAGGTTGCCTGTCACCGTTTGTGCTGCCTATTGGGCCTGTTTCTCCTTGGCTGTGTCCAGCTCCTCAGCTAGGTCCCCTCTCTCCTGGTTCCAGTCCTTCAGGCCCTCTGGCAGACTGGTGTCCTCTTCAAAGCTGCCTGTCCCCTCCACAAACTCCTCATAGGTTGACTTCTCCTCAAATGGCCGTGGCCCCAGCAGCTCCAGCATGTCTGCCTTGTCCAGGACCTCCTTCTCCAGGAGACGCTTCCCCACCTGGGGTGAAGAGAGAGGAACGGTGGGGTCCCAGTGACATTCATGACACAGGGTGGACATGATAAAGAGCCAGACAGCAGCTCTAGGGCCTACTACATTTCTGTTTGATCTTAAAGCTGCCATCCTTAATGGTGAAACGGTCACGTACGTTTTGAGATATTACAACAAAGAAGTTACTGCAAACCATCAACACAGTTTTTTCCTCATCAGACATCATTGCAAACACGATAGAAGAGCACAATATGTACTGCCATCATTTTTTTACCATGCTGCACAACGCTCCTCAGCTTTGCTACAATAACAACAGTGGTGGGGCGGTCAGTGGTGCTGTTTCCCCATCTTTACGCCCAGTAAGAAAACTAAATATAGACGGGTGTGCCCTTGACAATCGAGCAGGACATGACAGAGTAATCTGAAAACCTTAGAACTACACGTGATGTTCACTTAGGTCAATGCAATTCTCACCATGTCCACGCTCTCCCTCTTGTCCACAATCAGCTCCATGGTCCTCTGATAGGCGCTGTCCACCAGGTCTCTGACCTCCTGGTCTATGAGCTCTGCAGTGGCCTCGCTGTAAGGCTTCTCCATCACCATCTCCCCTTGCCGAGGAAGGTCGAAAGACACCTGGCCTACCTTCTCACTCATCCCAAACTGCACTATCTGGAGACAGGAAGAGATGTGGGGATCAGAAATACAACAGGTACTGTGAGATAATTAAGCCATAAGGCCCAAGGGGGTGTGGTATATGGCTAATATACCATTGCTAAGGGCTGTTCTTATACACGATGCAACGCAGAGGGCCTGGACACAGCCCTTATCCGTGGTATATTGGCCATATAACACAAACCCCCGAGGTGCTTAATTATAAACTGTTTCCCAACGTAATTAGAGCAGTAAAAAATAAACGTTGTCATACCTGTAGTATACAGTCTGATATACCACGACTATCAGCCAATCAGCATTCAGGGACTCAAACCACCCAGTTTATAATAGACAGTAACATTTCCTAAGACAAACTTCTATCAACACTGTTGAATAGTAACCATAGCTTTTTTTAACCATCGATTGTAACTGGGGATTCATTTTAAAGGCTCTGGGGATTCATTCTGAAGGATCTGAGGCTGAAACGTTAGCTTAGCTATCAATTAAAGTGAACGCTTGAACTTTCCTCTGAATGCCATACAGTAGGGTACCTGTGCGTAGGCTGACTGGGTGACCTTCTTCAGGTCGTCCTGGGCTCCAGTGGTGATCTTCCCAAAGAAGACATGTTCAGCCACACGTCCTCCCAGCATCATACACATCCTGTCAAACAGCTGCTCCCGCGTGTACAGGTACTGCTCCTTGGGGAGGTACTGGGCATAGCCCAAACCCTTCCCTCTGGGGATGATGGACACCTAGGGGAAGAGAAAAGGGGCACATGGCATTAGAATAATGACAGAAAAGCAAATTTACAAATCCTGCTCCTCTAGATCACACATGCCACGTCTTTTAATCTCATTGTATCAACACTTGTGGTTGAATTGTGTTTTTAAATTATCAAATAAATCACATCAAATCATATCCAAACATTTCCATCAAACTCACTCTGCAAGAGATCCTCAATGCAAAGAGAAAAATATGGAGCTGAACCTGCAGAACGTGATTTTTCAAATGCAGAATGGACATTTGATTGAATTGGGCCATAAAGCACCTCATGACGTAAGCCTTAATGTCCACACAAAGAGGCCGCTATGCCTGCAGACTGCTACCCGTCATGGGGACCTAGTTTGCTCTCTTGACTCATAGTTATACAGCAAAATGAGCTCTAACAGTTCTCCCATTCTCTTACTGATTCCAGTTGTTTCTTCATTTCTTTACTTTGGGGATTAGTGTGTATTGTTTGCTATACTGCACTGTTGGAGCAAAAAATATAAGCATTTCTCTGCACCGTCGATAACATCTGCAAAATACACAAAGGTATGTGAACATCCCATCAAATTAGTGGATTTGACTATTTCAGCCACAAGCCGGAATGCCGACTGCAAGCCAGGCCTAATCACCCGACATCGGTGCCCGACCTCACTAATGCTCGTGGCTGAATGGAAGCAAGACACGGCAGCATTGTTCCAACATCTAGTGGAAAGCCTTCACAGAAGAGTGGAGGCTGTTATTGCAGCAAAGGGGGGACCAACTCCATATTAACACCCATGATTTTGAAATGAGATGTTTGACGAGCAGGTGTCCACATACATTACATGACCAAAAGTATGTGTACTCGACCAATAACTGATTTATGCAATTAAGACAAACGTACTCATTTTGGGCCATGTCAATTTTGAAACATAAATGTGTGTTAAACCCATGCATGAGAATCAAAGTTATTTTAGAACCCCACTCAAATCCATTCAATATCCCCATATTCCAACCTGTGATCCAGTTGTGTGACAGACACAGTCATTGACCCGTCTGCAAGCCAATGTCAGAAACTGTTCAGTATGATCATGTGAACAGTACTGCAGTGGGACTTGGATGATATGTATACTATTTCACACCTGGGATGTATAAGATGCGTTTTGAGACTGGACAGTATTGGGAGAGTTTTTTATTGCCCTAGCACTACATAGCTGATTCAAATAACCAAATCATCAAGCTGTCAAGACAGAGTTTGGGATACCCTGCTCTATTCACACCAACACACAGTGGAAGGTGTTGCTGAGCTGTCTGTTGTGTGCAGTGTCAAAACTGCACTATGAAAGTCACATGTGCTAGTAAAAAAATAATATATATATATATTTTTTTTTTCTCTGGTTAGCAACCCCCAACCAAACAGCCAGGTAAACGAAACCGGACCTTTAAAAGAGGGAGTTACTGTACCTTCAGCAGTGGGTCAGCATGTTGCAGGAACCAACCCACTATGGCGTGGCCAGCCTCATGGTACGCTACAGTCTTCTTCTCATTGGGCTGCAGAACCTGGGTCTTCTTCTCAAGACCTACAGACAGAGAGAGACAGACAGCAGGGTTATATCTTCACCATTCTATTACCATCCACACCTCACCTCGTCCTAAAGACATTCACAACAGTGTTCATTTTGTCAGCTATTTTAGAATTAGTTGTTTTTTTGTGTTCGTGTCTATGACTAAAACACCTTTAAGTCCCATTTTAGTAATTTCCTCCTCTTTATTTTTAGTTATAATCAGTTGACTAAAACTCTGGGACAATTTGTCTAGTTTTAGTCATTTTAGTCACATATTAGTCAGTGTATTTGTTTTACTTTCAAAGCCTCCACGAAAGCAAGAGATGGTAAAAATGATTGTTTCTAGTTTAAGATAGTTACAATTGAAGTAACTAGCTGGCTGCCCATCAGTTCAAAAGATTGACGAGTGACTGAATGACGAGTGACTGAATGACAGCCTGGGAGCTGTGTGGGAGAGCCGGGCAGATCACGCAACTGACGTTAATTTTGCCAATGAGAGGATTGCATTAAATACTTGGCATGCATGCTTATGATTAGACTAAACAGATGAAAAGAAGCTTCCCATTGGGCACACACTGGTTGAATAAACGTTGTTTCCACGTTGACTCAATGTGGAATAGACACCTGTGCACAGTTTATGTCAAATTGAATGTCCAATAGTCAAGTGGATTTCTCATCTCGTCACATTTTTGTCAACTAAAAATGAAAACGAATGTTAGCTTTTTTTTCCATGGCGTCTCATCTCGTTATCGTCATTAGTTTTCTCAGGGAAAATAGGTTGTTGAGAAATATTTATTGTCATAGCTATAGTTGATTTAATTAACACTGATTCACAAAGCTGAGATAACATAATAATACAAGGACATGAAGACATTACAACCCACCTCCAATGACCCTGTCGATGGCCTGCTCAAAGTGTTTCCCTTCCACATGTGGGTTGAGATGTCTAGCAGCAATGAGGGCTGCCTCATTACACACGTTAGCTATGTCGGCTCCTGGTGAAGACAGGAAGACAGAGGATGTTTCAAAAACATTGACATGATAATCAACATGGCCATCTCTCACACAGAGCAGCTCAACTTGCCTGTGAAGCCTGGTGTGGCGGCAGCCATCTTCCTGGCCAGTCCATCTTTGTCCATAGCAGGGTCCAGTTTGATGGGCCGTAAGTGCACTTTGAAGATGGACGCCCTGCCTTTGATGTCAGGTGGGCCTGAAACATGGACACGTATTGGATTTCATGAAAGGCTCATTTAGTCTGCTGATTAGGAAATTGTTATGTATGGGTTATAAATGTGTTATGAAATCCTTAGATTTACATAAAGTCTTACTGAATGGGTCGTACTTCTCAATATGAATATCAATATGCTGTATGTTGACATTTCACTGAAATTACCACAGCACAGCCTGAACTCCAGTTCAATTGAAAGACTCCATACCTATGTAAATCTGCCTGTCAAATCTGCCAGGCCTCATGAGTGCAGGATCCAAGATGTCTGGTCTGTTGGTGCCAGCCAGGACGACGACGTTAGTGCTGGTGTTGAATCCTAAAAGAAAAACACTAGGGAATTACCCTCACAGTATATGCATTACAGTTCATTAAGTAAACATTTTAGAGTAAAGCAGAAAACAACAGCTTTATAACAGATGACATCATAGAGGACCATTGTCACATAGTAACAGTTATTATTTCATAAATAGGGGACACCTATGAGATTAACCAGCAATATGATTGTTTGCGATCTAATTTCTCATACTCACCATCCATCTCCACTAGCAGCTGGTTGAGAGTGTTCTCCTGCTCGCTCTGGCCACCAAAATTCCCCCCGCCCCTCTTGCGACCCACGGCATCTATCTCATCTATAAACAGAATGCAGGGGGCGTTCTTCCGGGCCATGGCAAACATGTCTCTCACCTACAGGGGGGAAACAGTCAATACTAAGTCTCTAAAACATTTTAATTCACATCCTCACAGTAAGCAATGCATTTCAAGTAAAATAGATTGAAATGTATCTATGTGGTTAGATAGCTAGTAGATAACGCTATTTTCAGCTATGATCTAAAATGCACATCATGTGATTTGAAAACAGATGTTTTGGAGTCAGGTGCAAGTGTTCCCTCTGGTTCTAGTGTGAACTCACCCTGGCAGGCCCAACACCCACAAACATCTCCAGGAACTCAGAGCCGTTGACAGTGATGAAGGGGACGTTGGCCTCTCCTGCTGTGGCCTTGGCCAGCAGGGTCTTGCCTGTGCCTGGAGGTCCAGAGAGCACAGCACCCTGAAAAAACACAGCACAACACAACACATGAGATTTAAAATACCAGTATAATGAAATGTTCATTTCTCATAGGGTGTGAAAAGACAGCAAACTACATTTAAAATTAAAAAGCATTTTCTTCCTACATTGAAAGTTATTTCATGACTAGTATGACTGCTGGGCTGTTGTCCCATCCCTTAACTTTGGGATCTAGGTCCCCAGTAGGGTTGAGCGGTATCCAGATGTTGATATCGTAATACCGTCCTTCTCTCATCCCGGGATTTATGGTATTACCGGTTTAGTACAGAAGTGTGTGCATTTTTTTTATTTAAATACATTAAAAAGCCCATTGGGTGTCTATTACCAGAATGCTAACAAAATGTATCACAAGTAATAGCGAATAGAAGAAACGGAAAAAAACGAGGCACTACCAAATGTCATTTTTGGCGAGTTTGGACATGTACAAGCGAATGTGAACGAGTGATATTGTGTAACTGAACAAAGTTGATGCATACTTGTCTGAAGCAAGAACAGTACCGGCTCTGAAGCAGCATGTGTACAGTGGTGTCTGTGTGGAGTCGCTAGGGCAATGGCCTTCCGCTAGGGCAATGGCCTTCCGCTAGGGCAATGGCCTTCCGCTAGGGCAATGGCCTTCCGCTAGGGCAATGGCCTTCCGCTAGGGCAATGGCCTTCCGCTAGGGCAATGGCCTTCCGCTAGGGCAATGGCCTTCCGAGAAGAGGGGGGAAAAGCAGACAGGCCGAGAACGGAGAGGAGAAAAAAAACCGCAAGGAATTCAAACCTACAGATAACTCATCCAAAGGGATTTGACTTCTCAAACACAGCAGAAAGCTAACAATATGGATTCCCAGTCATCCTTATTTACTCAGCTACTTACTTAGATAACTAGCAAGTTAAACTTAGGTGTCGCATTAATGCACAATTCTATGATAAACATTGGAAATATGATGGCCATGCATTGTTTGTGCAAAAAATACCTTGCTTTTTCATAGTAAGCTAATTTACTTATAGCGTTGCACTTCTGTTGTCATCTTATGAAAATTCAGCTATTTTCTGCACTAATGTATTTCCTATAGTTGCACGTCTCTGATCACTCTATTGAAGCCACAAAAAACAAACACTTGGCTTCATTATAAAATGCGACCCCTGTCAATACACAGCTGGACTCCCCTGCTCCCGCTTTCACCCGTTGTACTATTTACAAACAAGCACGTGACTGGCTTAACTGTTCAGGGAACTATGGTAAGCTTCAAAATGGAAAATAATGAGACACGTGAAATGTAGAACACAAATGTGCTTTTTCACTTAACGTATTGCACAAGTTGACTGCAGGTATTTACTTAAAAAGTAGATATACAAATATAAACATTTAATGAAAACATAAAATAGTTTCAACGGTATTGAAAAACCATCCCATGGCTATTTCCAAATACACCAGTATACAGTATACTGCCCAAGCCTAGCCCCCAGGTCCAGGTACTAATGTTGTCCCATCCTTCACCTTTGGGATCTTTGCCACCAGGTCCAGGTACTAATGTCGTCCCTAGGGCTGGATGATTTGGACAAAATATCATATAATAATACTTTTGAAATTTTAAGACAGTAGGATTGTATTTGAAGGGATTTTATGTTTAAAATAAAAGTTCTCAATATGCTTTATGAGTAGTTTATGACTCTAGGGTGGCAAATAAGTGATTTTAAATGGGGCTTTCTCCATTTATACTGTTCAATCCAAGTCCAAACAAAAAAATAAAACAAATTAGCATTTTGATCAATTTCTACATTTCCCGCACTTGTATTATCATTTCCGCACTGTGCAACGCAGCATGATACGAGAAAGAAAATATAGGTAGGAACCAAAGTGTTGGTCAGTGTTTCCAGGTGACCTTCATTAGATGTTTCATTACATGTTTTCTAACTTCATGTCGCTAGCTAGCCAACATATTCATGCCTCGCCTATTCCTCTCTGATAAGAAACCGTTGCACAAACATGCTTATCTACTGTAGGCCTACACCAGCACTGGTATCCGGCAGTATTAGCTAGCTACATTTGCACTGACACATAGTACAAAATATTTTTTAAACTAACCCAAGATAGACCAGAGCCGGTTGTTTCCAATGGGAGCAAATTAAGCATAATGGGCAGAATGCAATCCGCTATGCAAACTGGTTTCTGAGCTGGTCATGGGTGCACCTCAACCACGCTCAAGGTCCTAAACAACATCATAACCGCCATCGAAAAGAGACATTACTGTGCAGCAGTCTTCATCAACCTGGCCAAGGCTTTCGACTGTCAATCACTACATTCTTATTGGCAGACTCGACAGCCTTGGTTTCTCAAATGATTGCCTCGCCTGGTTTACCAACTACTTCTCTGAGTTCAGTGTGTCAAATCGGAGGGCCTGTTGTCCGGACCTCTGGCAGTCTCTATGGGGGTGCCATAGGGTTCAATTCTTGGGCCAACTCTCTTCTCTGTATACATCAATGATGTTGCTCTTGCTGCTGGTGAAAATCTGATCCACCTCAACGCAGACGACACGATTCTGTATACTTCTGTCCCCTCTTTGGACACTGTGTTAACTAACCCCCAGACAAGCTTCAATGCCATACAACTCTCCTTCCGTGGCATCCAACTGCTCTTAAACGAAAGTAAAACTAAATGCATGCTATTCAACCGATCAGTGACCAGCCCTGCTCGCCCATCCAACATCACTACTCTGGACGGCTCTGACTTAGAATACGTGGACAACTACAAATACCTGGGTGTCTGGTTAGACTGTAAACTCTCCTTCCAGACTCACATTAAGCATCTCCAATCCAAAACTAAATCTAGAATTGGCTTCCTATATCGCAACAAAGCATCCTTCACTCATGCTGCCAAACATACCCTTGTAAAAAATCAAATCAATTCAAATCAAATTTTATTTGTCACATACACATGGTTAGCAGATGTTAATGCGAGTGTAGCGAAATGCTTGTGCTTCTAGTTCCGACAATGCAGTAATAACCAACAAGTAATCTAACTAACAATTCCAAAACCACAGTTTTATACACACAAGTGTAAGGGGATAAAGAATATGTACATAACAATATATGAATGAGTGATGTTACAGAGCAGCATAGGCAAGATAGAGTAGATGGTCTCGAGTACAGTATATACATATGAGATGAATAATGTAGGGTATGTAAACATTATATTAGGTAGCATTGTTTAAAGTGGCTAGTGACATATTTTACATCATTTCCCATCAATTCCCATTATTAAAGTGGCTGGAGTTGAGTCAGTGTGTTGGCAGAAGCCACTCAATATTAGTGGTGGCAGTTTAACAGTATGATGGCCTTGAGATTGAAAAACAGCTTCTGTCTCTCGGTCCCAGCTTTGATGCACCTGTACTGACCACGCCTTCTGGATGATAGTGGGGTGAACAGGCAGTGGCTTAGGTGGTTGTTGTCCTTGATGATCTTTATGGCCTTCCTGTAACGTTGGGTGGTGTAGGTGTCCTGGAGGGCAGGTAGTTTGCCCCCGGTGATGCGTTGTGCAGACCTCACTACCCTCTGGAGAGCCTTACGGAGACACCTGAAACCCCACCTCTTCAAGGAATACCTAGGATAGGATAAGTAATCCTTCTCACCACCCCCCCCCTTAATGATTTAGATGCACTATTGTAAAGTGGCTGTTCCACTGGATGTCAGAAGGTGAATTCACCAATTTGTAAGTCGCTCTGGATAAGAGCGTCTGCTAAATGACTTAAATGTAAATGTAATGTAAATGTTGGCGGAGCAGTTGCCGTACTAGGCGGTGATACAGCCCGCCAGGATGCTCTCGATTGTGCATCTGTAGAAGTTTGTGAGTGCTTTTGGTGACAAGCCGAATTTCTTCAGCCTCCTGAGGTTGAAGAGGCGCTGCTGCGCCTTCTTCACGATGCTGTCTGTGTGGGTGGACCAATTCAGTTTGTCTGTGATGTGTATGCCGAGGATCTTAAAACTTACTACCCTCTCCACTACTGTTCCATTGATGTGGATAGGGGTGTGTTCCCTCTGCTGTTTCCTGAAGTCCACAATCATCTCCTTAGTTTTGTTGACGTTGAGTGTGAGGTTATTTTCCTGACACCACACTCCGAGGGCCCTCACCTCCTCCCTGTAGGCCGTCTCGTCGTTGTTGGTAATCAAGCCTACCACTTGTGTCGTCCGCAAACTTGATGATTGAGTTGGAGGCGTGTGGCCACGCAGTCGTGGGTGAACAGGGAGTACAGGAGAGGGCTCAGGACGCACCCTTGTGGGGCCCCAGTGTTGAGGATCAGCGGGGTGGAGATGTTGTTGCCTACCCTCACCACCTGGGGGCGGCCTGTCAGGAAGTCCAGTACCCAGTTGCACAGGGCGGGGTCGAGACCCAGGGTCTCGAGCTTGATGACGAGCTTGGAGGGTACTATGGTGTTAAATGCCGAGCTGTAGTCGATGAACAGCATTCTCACATAGGTATTCCTCTTGTCCAGATGGGTTAGGGCAGTGTGCAGTGTGGTTGAGATTGCATCGTCTGTGGACCTATTTGGGCAGTAAGCAAATTGGAGTGGGTCTAGGGTGTCAGGTAGGGTGGTGGTGATATGGTCCTTGACTTGTCTCTCAAAGCACTTCATGATGACGGAAGTGAGTGCTACGGGGCGGTAGTCGTTTAGCTCAGTTAGCTTTCTTGGGAACAGGAACAATGGTGGCTCTCTTGAAGCATGTGGGAACAGCAGACTGGTATAGGGATTGATTGAATATGTCCGTAAACACACCAGCCAGCTGGTCTGCGCATGCTCTGAGGGCGTGGCTGGGGATGCCGTCTGGGCCTGCAGCCTTGCGAGGGTTAACACGTTTAAATGTTTTACTCACCTCGGCTGCAAGTTTTCGTTGCAGGCCGTGTCAGTGGCACTGTATTGTCCTCAAAGCGGGCAAAAAAGTTATTTAGTCTGCCTGGGAGCAAGACATCCTGGTCCGTGACGGGGCTGGTTTTCTTTTTGTAATCCGTGATTGACTGTAGACCCTGCCACATACCTCTTGTCTCGGAGCCGTTGAATTGAGATTCTACGTTGTCTCTATACTGACACTTAGCTTGTTTGATTGCCTTGCGGAGGGAATAGCTGCACTGTTTGTATTCGGTCATGTTTCCGGTCACCTTGCCCTGATTAAAAGCAGTGGTTCGCGCTTTCAGTTTCATGCGAATGCTGCCATCAATCCACGGTTTCTGGTTTGGGAATGTTTTAATCGTTGCTATGGGAACGACATCTTCAACACAAACTAAGTGTATAGAACACTTGTGGTACTCAGCATGTCCCCAACATCGGTGCATCCATCTGACCATGCAGAGTGAACGGCAAGAAAGTGCTCGTGACTCCGTGGTCAAGCAACTGCTCTCTCCTTAAGTGACAAGGGGCATGGTTTGGTGTGTTTAGCGACATGCAGCAGTTGGAGAGAGAGAGAGACAACTCAAGAAGCAAAACAGAGTCACCTATAAAAACTGACAGTACACATGCCAGAGTAACGTATCACATTTAACAAACCAAACATTGAAATACCATTATAGAAGGTAAAGTAAATACCGGTATATGGTAACATACGGTATACCACCCAGCCGAGTTGTCCCATCCCTTACCTTTGGGATCTTAGCCCCTAGGTCCAGATACTGCTGGGGGTTCTTCAGGAAGTTAACAAACTCCAGAATCTCCAGCTTGGCCTCCTCACAGCCGGCCACATCCTTGAACTTGGTGTTGATGTTGTCCTTCATCATTTTTGCTGTTGATTCGCTCATGCTGAAGGGACCGCCTCTTCCGCCCCCAGCGCCTCCTCCCATTGGTCCCCGCCGCAGGGTGAAAAGCAGGAAACCAATCAACAGCAAGGTTGGAATCATGCTCATCATAAATGACCTGTAGGAGGAAGGAAAATTGTAAAATGATGATGACAGTCAGTTAAAATGTTATCTTGTACATGAAATTGGACATATAAAACAAAGCTCAGAGTGAGAAATAGTCTAGCCCTATTGAGGCATGAATACATGTGTGTGTCGGCATTAACTCACCCATCACTCTCGGAGTTGTACATGACAGCTGCCCTATGAGAGGGCTCCAAGCCAAGCTCGTGATGAGCTGCCTCCAAGTTCCTCTCGAAGGTGTCCACACTACCGATGTTAAACCACACATAGCTCTGGAGAAAGACCACCAACACAACAAGTCAATGGATACTCTTTACCACTAGAACCTTTCAGCCTATCAGTGCCGGCTAGATAATGTTGCCGAGTGTCCCCTTTTAGCATATGCATCAGATGCATATTAACCTGGAAGGTGCGCAAACATAAGCCCCAACGCTTGATAAAGAGTGCATAAACTATTGGAAAGGATTAATTGCATGACAAAATATTTGTGGAAATATATCAATAAAAAAATAGTTATTTGTTTAGATAGAGTCAAGGAAATGTTTTGTATAATAGAATAAGTCCTAGAAAAAACATAGGCCTGTAGCCTATTTTAGTTTCCCTTACAATCAAAACATTAGTGTAATCCACTTAATAAACTTTATTTGTAGATTCGATTTGTAATAAGAGTTCTAGTAATTATTTACGTTCAGTTACAGAGAATGGTATCAACCTGCAAGGTAAAATGATTTGCTGCTGACAAATAGGCAAAACACAAACTCATCAATACACTATGGTTTTTCTAAATTAAATCAACCTCTTCAACCTGCTTATCATTAAGTTAAGCCTCGTTTAAATTGCATTGTGAAGTAAGGTGCACAATTATCCCCCATTCATCCATTTGGCATTAATTCCGTGAGGAGAGAGACACATTAGCGCCTGGCTGGGTACCAACGTCCTACAACACATTGGTGGGTTGAGAAAAAAGTAATGGGTAAAAAGGCTCCAGCGGCCATTGGCTATGGGGGTTCAAGTGTTGTATTCACAAAATACTAACTTCCTCATTTAATCTAGTTTGATCAAGCCTACTGAAAGCCCTTTTTCACACCGGCATGAACATGAACCCATCATGAATCACTGTTCCGATTCCAGAGAATGGAATTTTCACCTACCGCATCAGCCTCTGCTCCTGGTACTAGAATGACTCGGACATACTGTTTGTTGACAACCTCTAAACGCTCGACCTGTGTAGAGAACAGACAAAGCATAAGGCCTATTCTTGCAGTGCACAGACAGCAACATACAAATGAAATATATGTATAACAAAATAATGGAGAAAAAAAATAATTCTGTGTCTGAGCAGTTACATCACCTTGGCATTATGATTGTACTAATAAACATGTATTCATCTCTATATTCTTCACTGAATTGTTGTACTTTGTCTCACCATTCCTCTGCCAAGGTAGCGTTGGACAAAGTCCTTCCAAGTGATCTCCTTGCCTGTGTCTCTGAATTGATAGTAGAGCGTGGCAGAGGATATCCCAGCTAGTACCACTGCCAGGGCACGGAAGTCTTTCTCATCCCATGGGATGTCACCCTAGAAAGGCAGAGGAAAGGTCAACATGTTGAGGTATCTGCATCCAGTGCCATAGAACGTCACACACACACATATATACCCACATCAATCACTCCAGTACCCCTGCACATTGAGAATGGTACTGACCTGTATATACACTGAGTGTACAAAACATTAGGAACACCTGCTCTTTCCATGACAGACTGAACAGGTGAATCCAGGTAATGGATGTAATTTGTTAAATCCACTTCAGTCAGTGTAGATGAAGGGGATGAGACAAGTGAAATAATTATTTTTAGGCCTTGAGACAACTGAGACACAGATTGTGTATGTATGCCATTCAGAGGGTGAATGGGCAAGACAAAATAGTGCCTTTGAATGGGGTATGGTAGTAGGTGCCAGACGCACTGGTATGAGTGTGTCAAGAACTGCAATGCTGCCGGGTTTTTCACATTCAACAGTGTCTCATGTGCATGAAGAATAGTCCACCACCCAAAGAACATCCAGCCAACTTGACATAACTGTGGGAAGCATTGGAGTCAACATGGGTCACCGTCCCTGTGGAACACTTGACACCGTGTAGAGTCCATGCCCTGACAAATTGAGGCTGTTCTGAAGGCATAAGGGGATGTAAATCAAAATTAGGAAAGTACAGTAATGTTTTGTAAACTCAGTGTACTTGCATTCTCGTGTTTCTTCATCTTATCTCGAATCTCTTGTGTTTTCTTCTATTTTTTTATGATCTATATTATTACTGCACTGTTGGGAAAGTTACACCTGTTGTATCCTGTGCAAGTGGCAAATAAACTTTTAACCCACACAAACAACACCACCCGCTCCTTGATTTGACATGTCAATACCTACATGTACATATTACCTCAACTAACCTGTGGCCCTGCACATTGACTCTGTACCGGTACTCCCTGTATATAGCCTCGCTACTGTTATTTTATTGTTACTCTTTAATTTTTCTTACAACTGCATTGTTGGTTAAGGGCTTGTAAGTAAGCATTTCACTGTAAGGTTGTTGTAGTCGGTGCATCTGACAAATACAATTTAATTTCAAATATCCCTCATAGAATAGGGTGTAATACTATATAGACAGACCATTCACATCACACACCTTCTGCATGCGGCTCCACCAATCTTTCCCTCCTCCTCTTTTCCCTCCGCCTCCACTGCCACCTGATTCCTTCCCTTTACCATCTGCCAATCAAAAGTGAACGACAGCATTAGGTCAGTCCACTCCAGGCAGACACTGTTGGTTAGAGCCCAGGAGCATCATCTAGGTTGGCAGATCTAGTCAGGGTAACCTAGGTTAAACCCTTGGATCAATATTCTCCTTGAGAAGATATCACTCAGAATACAAAATATTTTTCATTCGACTGCATACCACTAACATTTGCCTCTATAGCACTGCAGTTCATGATTTTATGTAACAGACACTTCTAGACATGTCTCTTGGGTCTTACCTTTTGGCGGCTCCGTGGAGTACAGTAGTCCATGAGATGTAAAGATTCCATCAGATGACAATAACTTACTTTGAGCAAGCCTCTGAGGAGGAAAGCATTAACATCCGGATTATGGGAAAGAGCTTGATTTATAACTGGTTGTGTAGCTAGCTAGCTAACAGCTAACTTGGCAAACTAGTTTGTTGACCTAACGTTACTGCACTGCCTAGAAGTAGCTAAGCTAGCTAGCTAACTAACATAGGCACACAGTTCTGACAGCACAATAACAGTTCTAGCCATTGTTTGTGTTGTATAGAACTAGCTAGAATGACTAATTAGTTTATGCCTAATTTCAGTTGGTTTAACGAACACAAAACAACCTTACCCTGACCGTGGAGCCACGATAGCCGGGCAGCACAGAGAAGTTCCTTGACACCGAATTGCGTACACATGCTCTCACTGCGATCCGTAGAGACAAAGCAGCCGTCGAGAGAAGCCCCAACATTTGAGCCATTCTCCCGCTGGCACTTGCCCTCCACTCTTTGAAAAAATATCAAATGTTCTAGATATTCTGTCTTCTTACAGTTCATCAGTGTGACAGTGTTGGATAACAACCACAGTCATTACATATAAGAATGTCAGAGCAAGACCACTAAGGACCCCAATAAATTGACCAAAATGATGCCTGACAATCTGGATTGAAATGGAAATGTTTTTCCGTTGATTCTTAGGATATGGTCAACAATTGCATGTAAAATATAACAATATTTAAAATACAGTATATCAAGGATGATATGTGTTCAATAAGTACAAGTTTACAGATTTAATTAACTTTATTTCATTTATGCGCGAATAGGACGACTTTGAGTCTTTCTGCGGAGCTCGATCTTGCTCTGTGATTGGCTGAGAAACACACACGCACATTGCATCATAGATGAGCAATTTGACAGGTAGATTACAAAATGTGTACATTCATGATGAACAGGAAAAAAGCTAAATATTCAGCACGTGATAGCCATTTTACTTCAGTTCATCATTATGACTATTTCAAACTACAGTAACTCGACCACTTAGGTATCAACTGGACATGTAAGCATTTTAGCTCGATTAACCACATCCATGGTATAGTGCGGGCAGAGGCTCAGACGAGAGATGGCTCTAACTTCCCCTGTACGTGCTATAGGATAAGCGGCTCAGGAGCAGGGGCAAGTGGAATCTCTCGTTGGGGTTTGTTATAGTGAAGACAATCTGTTGAAGAAAAAAAAGAGAAAGAAACAGACCATAATAAGGGTTTGTTGGTTTTAATCTTTAAAAAATGCCGGAAATTCCTCTAGGCCAAATGTATTAGTAGGTGTATTGATACGTCCATGGCTGATACCCACTTACCTCAACATATGGGTAGAAGGAGTTCTGACCCAAACTCTCCCAATATTGTCCAGTCTCAAATCGCATCTTATACATCCCAGGCGTGAACGCTTTTGTAGTGATGAGTCCAGGACAGCGACCATCTTCGTCGGTGGTTCTAAAATAATGAGAACGTTGATGATTCTGCACAGTTTTTTGTCACATATTCAAGTTTCAAAATTGACATGGCCCAAAATTAGTATGTTTGTATCTTTTTAATTGCATAAATCAATTATTGGCCGTGTACACATATTTTGCAGATGTTATCGCAGGTGCAGTAAAATGCTTATGTTTGACCAGAATACAGTAGATACAGTGCATTTGGAAAGTATTCAGACCCCTTGAATTTTTCCACATTTTGTTACGTAACGCCTTATTCTAAAATTGATTAAATACTTTCCCCCTCATCAATCTACATACAATACCTCATAATAACAAAGCGAAAACAGGTTTTGAGATGTTTTATTTTTTTTTACAAATGTATTAAACATAAGTATTCAGAACCTTTGCTATGAGACTCGAAATTGAGCTCAGGTGCATCCTGTTTACGTTGATCATCATTGAGATGTTTCTACAACATGATTGGAGTCTACCTGTGGTAAATTCAATTGATTGGACATGATTTGGAAAACCACACACCTGTCTATAAGGATCCACAGTTGACAATGCATGTCAGAGCAAAAACCAAGCCATGAAGTCGAAGGAATTGTCCGTTGAGCTTCGAGACAGTATTGTGTCAAGGCACAGATCTGGGGGAGAGTAACAAAACATGTATGCAGCATTGAAGATCCCCAAGAACACAGTGGCCTCCATCATTTTTAAATGGAAGAATTTTGGACCCACCAAGACTCTTCCTAGAGCTGGCCGCCCAGACAAACTGAGCCATCAGGCGAGAAGGGCATTGGTAAGGGAGGTGACCAAGAACCCAATGGTCACTCTGACAGAGCTTCAGAGTTCCTCTGTTGAGATGGGAGAAACTTCCAGATGGACAACCATCTCTTCAGCACTCCACCAATCAGGCCTTTATGGTAGTGACCAGACAGAAGCCATTCCTCAGTAAGGCATATGACAGCCCACTTGGAGTATGGAAAAAGGCACCTAAAGGACTCTCATACCATGACCAACAAGATTCTCCGGTCTGATGAAACCAATATTGAACTCTTTGGCTTGAATGCCAAGCGTCACGTCTGGAGGAAACCAAGCACCATCCCTATGGTGAAGCATGGTGGTGGCAGCATCATGCTGCGGAAATGTTTTTCAGCGGCAGGGACTGGGAGACTAGTCAGGATCAAGGGAGAGATCCTTTATGAAAACCTGCTCCAGAGCGCTCAGGACCTCAGACTGGGTGCTAAGGTTCACCATCCAACAGGACAACGACCCTAACCATACAGCCAAGACAATGCAGGATTGGCTTCGGGACAAGTCTCTGAATGACTTGAACCCAATTGAACATCTCTGGGGAGACCTGAAAATAGCTGTGCAGCGACGCTCCCCATCCAACCTGACAGAGCTTGAGAGGATCGGCAGAGAAGAATGGGAGAAACTCCACAAATACAGGTGTGCCGAGCTTGTAGCGTCATACCCAAGAAGTCTCAAGGCTGTAATCGCTGCCAAAGGTGCTTCAACAATGTACAGGGTGAGTACTGAGTACAGGGTCTGAATACTTATGTAAATGTAATATTTTCGTTTTTTATTTTCAATACATTTGCAAAAATGTCAAAACTGTTATTGTGTAGATTGATGAGGAACCAACTTATTTTAATCAATTTTAGAATAAGGCTGTAACGTAACAAAATGTGGAAAAAGTGAAGGGGTCTGAATACTTTCCTTACGCACCGTACATATGAAGTGGGTAAAGCAGTATGTGAACATTAAAGTGACCAGTGTTCAGTGACTATGTACATAGGGCAGCAGTCTCTATGGTGGGGGGGTAGAGTGCCAGGTGGTTGGCGGCTAGAGCAGTGACTAAGGTTCAGGGTAGGGTACTGGGAGAAGGTCAGCCAGTGCTGACTATTTGTCTGATGGCTTGGAGATGTTTTTCAGTCTTCTAGATGGTAGCAGGGTGAACAGGTCGTGGCTCAGGTCACTGATGAGGTCATTGATGACCTTCCTGTGACACAGGGTGCTGTAGATGTCCTGGAGGCAAGGCAATGTGCCCCCAGTGATGCGTTGGGCTGACCGCACCACCCTCTAGAGAAACAGGATGCTCTTAATGGTTCCTCTGTAGAAGTTTGTGAGGGTCTAAAGGTAGTGCATCTCCATGCATTATCAGTCGATCACTATTAATAATAGCAGTGAACATTTCATAAATCGGCCTAAAGCTAGGCTAACTAGATCCCAAAGGTATATGCAACACACAAAGGGAGGAGTGAGACAGTAGTAGGCCTATATCAGGCAGCTGTTCACCCTACCCCACAGTCACTAGGTAGTAGGCCTATATCAGGCAGCTGTTCACCCTACCCCACAGTCACTAGGTAGTAGGCCTATATCAGGCAGCTGTTCACCCTACCCCACAGTCACTAGGTAGTAGGACTATATCAGGCAGCTGTTCACCCTACCCCACAGTCACTAGGTAGTAGGACTATATCAGGCAGCTGTTCACCCTACCCCACAGTCACTAGGTAGTAGGCCTATATCAGGAAGCTATTCATCCTACCCCACAGTCACTAGTTAGTAGGATTATGTCAGGCAGCTAGCTATTCACCCTACCCCACAGTCACCAGGTTCCAGATGACTAGGAGTGAGTCCAGTCGGTGCAGACTGAGGGCCATTCTTGCCCCTGGGACTCCGTCACCTGTGTTCAACACATAGGTGGTCAGGGGGCTGTTTGGAAGTGTGGAAGACATCTCTGAAGACTGTGGAGAAAGATACAACATGGGAATGGTGATGGTCCTACAGTCGTATTCCAGTGTTAGTTTCTGATGATAATAATACAAATAACTATTTATTTAGTTGCCTTTACTTTTTGTTCATATACATTGTTTATAATGGGAGAATAGCCAATACCTTTGGTTTTCATTTGAATGTTTATAAAACTTTTAACAGGCTGAAACCCCTACTTTCCTATGTTTATTCTTCATAGTCTCTGCCACTATGTGTTTACAAGTCACTTTGTTTCTTTTGCACACTTGCTTCAGTGAAGCCTCCGTTTTACGTAAAGAATAGCAGAGCACCGTTTAGTGTAAATGGAATAAGCTATTCATATGTGTATTTTAGTCTTTGAGAAAAAAAATGTCCATCCGTTCAATAGCAATCCTTCTGACAGACTGTTGAGAACTTTTCCAGACACCCAAAGACACTACATGATCAAATACGTATTTTATGATTTTACCAAATTATCAGTACGTAGGCTATAGGCCTATGACAATGCAGACGGTCAATTGCTGAGACCTCATTTGATTTAATTATACTCAATGGTTTTGCTTGGGCACAATAAATAGGCTAAACAAATTAGGCTACATTAATAGTGTAGTTGCTTCGTAAAAAATAATTGTTGTATGTTATTAATAAACTGTTTTATGAGTAATTACCTGGTTACAATGCAGAATTGCGGCTTGATTTAGGGGACCTTGTCACGTACAACAGAAGACACCGCTGTGTAGTCCTCCTCGACGCGGATAACTTGTTGTTTTACTTCTACAGCCTATATGAAACTAGAGTTCATTTGGGTCTCAACACTCACTCGTAGTGCAGTTGTATCAAACAAGACAGAATAGTAATCGTTCATTTTCATCCTTTGCGAGGGCAACTCACTCTGGATTCACTATGCGCAAACAAACGTCAGGTGCCAAAGGTTGACCAGACCTATCTCTAAAATAACCTAAGTTTACTGTTCCTAATCTTGTCATTGTTGACAAAGTTTGGCCACATGGTTGATAAAGTGTTTATTGTGGTTGTGTGTCCGACTTAATTGCCCATAACAAGATAAGAGACAATGCACAATCAAATTGGAATAGTCCACAGATAAAAAATAAATATAATAATGTCCAAACCACTGGGCTAATTGTTAACAACTTGGTTTATGAATATACTGTACAAATCAGGTGAATTAGTGAGTGGGGTACAGAGACCAATGGAAATCAATAAACTACCACTTTTCTAGGCCTACGCTACTCCTCTAATGTACGGTCAAATGAACTGAACCACTCAGTTATATGAACATAGTTGTACATTTACTAAGCCTACTATCACAATGTATAGTTCACATTTAGTATGTATTAAACATAAAGAGCCACCTGGCTTCATTAAACATAATAGGGCTGTCAAACGATTTTAAAAAATGCAATTGAGTTAATAGCAGGATTTGCAGCGATTAATCACAACCTCAAATTCAGAATTTGATCAAATTGAGCTGTAATTTTAAGAATGTACATACAAAAAGCATTAAGAATATTGGCGTCTTGATTTTGTCCAAAGTACTGGTAAGCAAAATCAGGTAATCAAGCATACTTACTTTCTTTAACCTCAAAGTCAACTTGTTTTGACATAACATTGTTGTTTTATGTATGTTGGATATTTTCAGTTTTTTTTCAATGCGATTGATCACGATTTTAAAAAGTGTGCACTAAAATTACAAAAAGTTAACTCGAGTTAACTGATTAACTCTGACAGCCCTACTATATAATAACGCAAAATAAAAGCAAAATGTTTTATATAATGAATGGGAATATAACAAGAAAAATGTCAATTGTAAGTCAATTCATCAAGTTGTATAAGGGATCATCATATCTTCAATATTCTCTCTTTTTTCAGAGTACATAAATATCGTCTTGAATCATTTTCTTGCTGCTTAGAAAGTGAAATGTACTTTTTTCAACTGTTGTTTTCAAACAATCACCATGGTATAGTAAAAACATAGAAACAGAATCCATTTCTATGAGTAGAACGTTATACAGTAACGTTAGCATTATTGACAATTGTTATGACTATTTACAATGAACAATAGTTCAGTTGTGACATTGAAGCACCCCCTAAGTTTGACACCAGCCGTAATGGTCCCCAAAATAACTCAATCAACCAAATCCCTCCTCAAGTCATTGACAATGGTTTATAAGTACTCAACATCTACTGTACATGTACATATCTCCCTTCTACAGTGGGGACAGTGAGAGGAGGGCAGTACCCATTCTGAAACAACAGCAGTGACTCCTCTAGGTTCATAATCAAGTTTTTCAATCAGTCAAATTAACACTAATTCACCAAAGCCATAACCCCATGCACACTGGTCCCTGGTGTTCTATAGGGGCACCACTTTGTTAGTTACAAACATGGCTAGCTTCAAATAATGACAACAGACATGGTGATTACAAGCCCAGTGATAACACCATGCAGACAGCTGTTATCACACTGACAGTCTTTATTAATGTGGACACTGGGAAATTGGTAGAGACACATATGGAAAGATTACAGAACGCACAGGTAATGTAGATGCCTGATACTGTTGGCCTATGCCTGGTAAATCTTGAATGGCTTTTTATAAGAATTGATTTATTACACATTCCAATTATGTGGCGAACTGGATACAGTAAATGGCAAACAGCATTGCAAATCCTTATCTCTAATCTGAGAGAAAATGTAGTTGTCGGTCTGTCTGAAGCATATCCGCAGTGGCGGATTTAGGCATAGAAGACATGGCGGCATCTTACACAAAAAAACAAAAACAATTCCGAATGGTGACATTTGCGCGATCGATTTTCTATCGCTCATTTGCTCGTCACGTCAATTATATAATGTCGCCGTGTGGGACTGTGGGTCAATTAACCTTGTCGGAGTGGGCGCCCTGATTCTAGTTTGTGAGCTAGGCATGCTACTGCCTGGGAAGGTCTCCCACTCGGAAGTACGAGATGGGCGGGGTAGGTTGACGTCAGGTCTCCCCACTGGAAGCCCGAGGTAGGAGGAGCGGGGAATCTATCAAATAGCGCACCTCTAACTTTGTACAGTACTAATGCAATTAGTAATGCAATTAGTTTTGCAATTTAATTTGTGTGTTTCTTGTTTGAAGTGCAATAGTGTAATAATCCGGTCCTCTTCTTTTTAAGTGTGTTATTCTATTTGTGTATTTGTGTGATATAGGATTTGCTGAAGGGTGTGTGTGTGTGGGGGGGGGGGGGGGGTTCACCCAGGGAGCCATACAAGCTAGAACCACCACTGGTTGTCAGTCCACTACACTTTTTTAAAAAGCTGCCATATTTGGTTGAGCCCATAAATCAGTAGGAACCTGTTTTAAAGGAGAGATGGAGACACGAAGGTGAGCAGAATCTGACTGTGATAAAGGAACCGAGGGTAACCAGGGAGATATGTCCTATTCATCAAACAAAACAATTCACTGATGATCCAACTTTGTAATACAGCTGTGCGATATGGACCAAATCCATATCGTGAAAAATTGCATGAATTGATGCAATTACGATAAATAGAATGATACGTTTTTAACATTGATGTACAGTTTTTTTATTATCCTTTAAACTACTACTACTAGTTTGATGGTTGTAGCCATCAATTGTCCCATTGACTATCACCCATTTTAGCAAACTTAATTAATTTCAAACTTCACATTTCTCTAGTATAGGCTACTTATCGTAATGAACGATATCAGCAAAATGCCTGCGATAAGTGATCGGTATGGTTGTTGTCGATAATTTCCGGTTTATCGCCCCAGCTCTACTTTGTAATGAACAGTATATTTATTTGAGGGTTGTGTCCATGTTGACTGTGATTAGAGATGAACACGCCTCCTTTCACTTCAATCCCCCTCCATCTCTGTGTGCTGTTGTCACTGAGGTCCTTGAGTCTAGAGTGAGTAAAAGTGAGAAGATGGAGAATTTACATTTAAAAGACTATTGGTCCACTCAATGTGGAAATTTGTTTTCGGCTTCACCACATAAAACAGACATTAAACATTATGAGGAGCACATAATCCTCAAGATCATTAAATTGCTTTACAAAGTACAAAAGTGCTACAGTGCGAGTGCAGTTTCAAGTTAATGTACTGTACATTCCATCATTGGTCTTAAAATCAACATCAAGTTTTCCTAATTAAAAATACATAATCACCAAGACTGAAGGACACCTGGTCATCTAAACCATTCAATAATTCACGTGTACAACATGTACATTATGATTCGAGACCATTTTCAGCAACATAAGCACCTCTATCACAATATATTAACCTATACTTATTACACAGCATTTCAATGCAAACAATACTTTTTTTGTGATACAGTTCTGTCAAATCACCTTCATTAGCCATACACACCTTCATTAGCCATACACACCTTCATTAGCCATACACACCTGATCTCCTCACATGTCATCCTCCAGATCAGATTGATGGTTATTTATCTGAGAAACCAAAAGACAGAGAGAAGACTTTAAAGAGATGCACAGATGGAGAATTACAGTCACAGCGCAGTCAGGATATTTTAATCGACCAAACAAAATCAACTTAATCAAATGCCCAGCTGTGGTAATTTTGGAGATCATTTTTTGATTGGTGAAAGTGATGGTTTCTAAATGGTGATGAGCAAATATAGCAGTGTTTGTCATGTCAGCATATAACCAAGTTTAGGAGGGATGAGTGACTGGCAACCTTAGGTGGTATTACCCCTTGCCATCGAGACAGATTTGGGATGCAGTACAGTGGTTGTCTGGTTAACAATCTTCTGCTCTATTCATACCTTCCATCTTCCTTCCCCCTCAACTGTCAGAGAAACAATGACTCACCTGGTGAACCCACCTACAGCTCAGCCCACACAGCCGCAGGTTGAGGTTTATTGGCAGCAGGTAGCCTAGTGGTTAGAGTGTTGGACTAATAACCGGAAGGTTGCCAGATCGAATTCCCGAGCTTACAAGGTAAAAATCTGTCGTTCTGCCCCTGAACAAGGCAGTTAACCCACTGTTCCTAGGCCGTCATTGAAAATAAGAATTTGTTCTTAACTGACTTGCCTGGTAAAATAAATAAATAGAATTGTCATGAATCTTGCCCTGTAGGCAACATTGAGTGATTTTCCACTAGATGGGCCTGCTGAAAAGTAAAAATTGCATATATCTTCAGAATTCATGTAAAAAACAAATCACCTTTTGGTTAGGGTTATCAGTGTGGTTAAGGTTAGGTTTAAAATCAGATGTATGACTTCGTGGCTGCAGAGCTGCCCCTGGGACAAGATTCATGACAATCCATGCCAACATACAGTGTGTCGGACTCAGTGAGCATGTCGGACTCACGGCCTGGCATAGACAATGAACAGTGGTACAGAACCAGAACCCTTATTGTGTCAGACAGGTAGGCAGACACTTGGCTGTGATTGCAGATAATTACTCTTTTGAAAAAATGACAATAAGCTACTAAATAATCAATTATTGTTCTACCAATATCTTGCTCTCTTTCTTCAATGACAGACACCCACTTTTAGATAACTATGACAACCAACAGTGACAGCTAATATGCTAAGATATTGACTTTCAGAAAACTTTGACAAACAGCCCACACAGAAGTAGTTACTGGTGGTGCAGGTGTGTTGTGTCTCCAGTAGAGCGAGGCAGAATGATGTATTGTTTACCCTGCAGTGGCGCTGGTAGTGTTGGTCATCATCGCTGGCCTCTCCAGGCTCTGGGCTCTGTCTGTGTGGGAGGCTGACAGGAGAATCTTCCAGACTGCTCACTGAGTCCGACACACTGCCCTCCTGGGTAGGAGGTGAATCTGGACCACAGACACGCACACACACACACACACACACACTCAGCAATAGTACAGTAGGCTCTGTTTTCAGTGCATCTCAGCTTTCCATGGCAAATATGGCAAATATAGCCCTGATTTGAACAGTGTTTGTTTTTACTCCTGTCGTTGTAGATAGCGCCACATTAGTCAACCTGGCAATCCTGTACACAACATTTTGGATGCAGTGCTCACTGATGCAAGATGTCCCAATCGATAATAAAAAAGGAGTCATAATGGGCCAACAATCTGATGATGAATAGATTTTCTTTACTCTCATCAATGAATAATATGTTTCCCCTCCAGTTAGCTCTTATCAAGAGCATTAGAAATAATGTATCATATGTAGCACTAAAGAATCTGAGAAATTCTCAAAGTTAAGCTTCCAATGAAGAGATAGTATAAAACAAACTCCCCAGCCTCCAGCCCAGCTCTCCTCTACCTGAGTGGTCCTTCCTCTGTCTGTCCATCTTGTCCACGCTGTCGAGCAGTCCGTCAATCTGCACCTTGATCAGAGTCAACTCCCGCTTTATGGCCAGCAGCTCTGCCATCTTCACTGCAGAACGAGAGTGGGAGAGAGTAAAAGAAAGGGAGATACGGATGGATCCTCTTTCGCACAAATCTCCAATTGACATAAATGTATGAGTGTAGGTCTTAAAAAGGATTGGGCCCAGAGGGGTTTAATAGTGTAGAAACAGACTAGAGCTCTGCTACCCCGACCCTAGTCCAACCTGCCCGACATTATACATGGGGTTAGGGCCTGTTTTTTCATCAACAACTAGGGTACAGGAGGGCTCAGGTATCACTAAATGTACACTACATGACCAAAAGTATGCTCGTCGAACATCTCATTCCAAAACCATGGGCATTAATATGGAGTTGGTCGCCTCTTTGCAGCTATAACAGCCTCCACTCTTCTGGGAAGACTTTCCACTAGATGTTGGGACATTGCTGCGGAGACTTGCTTCCATTCAGCCACAAGAGCATTAGTGAGGATGGGCACTGATGTTGGGCGATTAGGCCTGGCTCGCAGTCGGCATTCCAATTCATCCCTAAGGTGTTCAATGGGGTTGAGGTCAGGGCTCTGTGCAGAACAGTCAAGTTCTTCCACACCGATCTTTGTTTGCGTGGGCATTGTCATGCTGAAACAGGAAAGGGCCTTCCTCAAACTGTTGCCACAAAGTTGGAAGCACAGAATCGTCTAGAATGTCATTATATACTTTAGCGTTAAGATTTCCCTTTACTAGAACTAAAGGGCCTAACCCAAACCATGAAAAACAGCCCCAGACCATTATTCCTCCACCAAACTTTACAGTTGGCACTTTGCTTGATGTCATGAAGTTCTTGATGAACAGTTCTTGTAACAACGTTGCTTCCAGAGGCATTTTGGAACTCGGTAGTGAATGTTGCAACCAAGGACAGACCATTTTTACACACTTCAGCACTCGTGGTCCCATTCTGTAAACTTGTGGGGCATACCACATCGCAACTGAGCCATTGTTACTCCAAGACGTTTCCACTTCACAATAACAGCACTTACAGTTGACCGAGGCAGCTCTAGCAGGGCAGGAATTTGACGAATGGACTTGTTGGAAAGATGACATCCTATGATGGTGCCACGTTGAAAGTCACTGAGCTTTTCAGTAAGGCCATTGTACTGCCAATGTTTGTCAATGGAGATTGCAGGACTGTTTGCTAGATTTTATACACCTGTCAGTAAGGGTGTGGCTGAAATAGCCAAATCCACTAATTTGAAGGGGTGTCCACATACACTATATACACAAGTATCACTAACATTTTGAAGCTGAGCCATTTGCTCGTGCTCTGCTGCGCAGTACATCCATATCTGAATAATATCATAACATTGTGTCAGAAGATGCTTCAACCTTGTCAAAAATAAGACAGGAGAGATTATTTCACAGAAAATAATAATGTTGGAGTTTAGAGTGCTGAAAAGTAGCTAACAGCTCACTGGTCTCATGTCTCTTCATTGAGCAGAGTAGCCCAAGCAGAGCCGTTGCTATGGTTACCGCCTCTGAGCCGCCATAAGCAGAGTGAGCTGTCTGCGCGCAGGGAGCGTGTGCGATAGAGGAGCAGCTAACAGATTTACTAACAGTTATTTCTGGTTTCGAGCAGGGCCAGGCTTTAAATTTGGCAGAAGCAATCGGGCCTGGGTAATCGGCAATCGTGTCTCCCTTAATTATCATCCACTTTGTCTTGTCATTCATGCCATCACTGTAAGCACCGTCTCCCTTTGCATCTCTCTCCAGTAGCCTATGGTCTGTATTGGAACATTCATATCACAACCCTGAAACTCTTTGCTGTTAAAAGCTGTTCGACCTCTGCAGCTACAATCTAATTTCCCTCTGATGGGCTGGCAGTAAAAACTATTAAGGCTTGTAATAAACTAGTATAAACAATTCTTATTTGTTATGCACTATTAACTTGGTATAATTGCAGCATGCTGCTAGACTGGGTATGGTAGGCTTGGTAGTGGAAGGAGCAGTGAGCTTTTAATGAAGAGACCATCTGGTGCCTCTCCCTGTACTATGGGCTCCCAGCGCTGCCGTTCCCCATGTAGGGATGACATTACACAGGGAGGAACATTCAGGTTTACAATACACACACTCCCACATGGATTCATAGGCTCACACACTCCAGATAAAACGTTCACTGCACATGCACAGATTACATTCTCCCTGTAATGAGCTGTTTTTATGGGTGGGACTGTTTGTGGTGAGGGTGGGACTTTGTGGTGAGGGTTGGACTGTGTGTGGTGAAGGTGGGACTGTGTGTGGTGAAGGTGTTTCTATGAGTGGTGAGGGTGGGACTGTGTGTGGTGAGGGTGTTTCTGTGTGTGGTGAGTGTAGGAATGTGTGGTGAGGGTGTGTCTGTGTGTGGTGAGGGTGTGTCTGTGTGTGGTGAGGGTGTTTCTGTGTGTGGTGAGGGTGTTTCTGCGTGTGGTGTTTCTGTGTGTGGTGATGGTGTTTCTGTATGTGGTGAGGGTGTTTCTGTGTGTGGTGAGTGTAGGAATGTGTGGTGAGGGTGTGTCTGTGTGGTGAGGGTGTTTCTGTGTGTGGTGAGGGTGTTTCTGTGTGTGGTGTTTCTGTGTGTGGTGATGGTGTTTCTGTGTGTGGTGAGGGTGTTTCTGTGTGTGGTGAGGGTGTTTCTGTGTGGGGTGAGTGTAGGAATATGTGGTGAGGGTGTGTCTGTGTGTGGTGAGGGTGTTCCTGTGTGTGGTGAGGGTGTTTCTGTGTGTGGTGAGGGTGTTTCTGTGTGTGGTGAGTGTAGTACTGTGTGGTGAGGGTGGGACTGTGTGTGGTGAGGGTGGGACTGTGTGTGGTGAGGGTGGGACTGTGTGTGGTAAGGATGGGACTGTGTGTGGTAAGGATGGGACTGTGTGTGGTGAGGGTGTTTCTGTGTGTGGTGAGTGTAGGAATGTGTGGTGAGGGTGTGTCTGTGTGTGGTGAGGGTGTGTCTGTGTGTGGTGAGGGTGTTTCTGTGTGTGGTGAGGGTGTTTCTGTGTGTGGTGAGGGTGTTTCTGTGTGTGGTGAGGGTGTTTCTGTGTGTGGTGAGGGTGTTTCTGCGTGTGGTGTTTCTGTGTGTGGTGATGGTGTTTCTGTGTGTGGTGAGTGTAGTACTGTGTGGTGAGGGTGGGACTGTGTGTGGTGAGGGTGGGACTGTGTGTGGTGAGGGTGGGACTGTGTGTGGTAAGGATGGGACTGTGTGTGGTAAGGATGGGACTGTGTGTGGTAAGGATGGGACTGTGTGTGGTAAGGATGGGACTGTGTGTGGTAAGGATGGGACTGTGTGTGGTAAGGATGGGACTGTGTGTGGTAAGGATGGGACTGTGTGTGGTAAGGATGGGACTGTGTGTGACTGCATAGAGTGCGCCGTGAGCACGAGTGTGTAAGTCACACAGTATGACAGATTGTGTATGTGTGCGTGCATGAGTGTGTGTGTGTGTGTTACAGTGTGTGAGGTTCCTTACACTTGGCCCTGGAAGAGCCAGTGCGCTGTGTGCTCCTCTTGCCCTGTGGTCTGTCTCTGGAGCGGTGCAGGCCGGAGGAGAAAGAGGGATCACGGGAGTGTTTCATAGGGCTGGGCTCCACTGGGACTGGCATTACGGAGGCTGGGACACGCTGGTAGTCAAACACTCTGTAGGGAAAATACACAATATTACTTATGAGCAATGTTCCCTCTAAGTTGCACATATTAGTGGGAGTGCAGCTTCCCTCGGATTGCCACACAGAAGAAATATCAGCCTGCACAGAGAGCACAAGATTGAACTTCATTAAACTTTCTAGTTTTTCCCCTTTGGTGAACACTATCATCGTTTCACTCTACTGTGGGAATTGTGCTCAAATCAATGCAAAATTAGTCACTTTCAACGTAACATACTGAAACAAAACGAATTATTCAATATTTAGTATGCAAAACTAACTACAAGAGATGTTCTTGTAGGCAGAGCGCATCAGAGTAGGATTCTATTGTATTGACAATCAAGGCCTGTAATCTACACAGACCGGTGCAACGTAACCAATCAGAGCTGCAGTGGACCTATATGCAAATAGCCATTGCTATCTGTGCCATTCAATATGAACTGGACCGTTTTTACAGCATGAGCAGTCGCAAGTAGATGCGCTTGTTTTGAGATCAAAGTAAGAGCTGTATGTTGCCACCTGTGCAGAGTTGTTCATATTATTTGCTAGTTAGTGAGTTATTAGCCCAGTTACAGCTCATTTCTAGTCAACAATGAGGGAGTGGTTGCTTCCTATGAGAGCATAAAATGTGTACATTTTTAGCTATCTATGAAAAGTTTTATGTCTTAAAGTGACAGTGTTGTATTTTGAGATGATCTTGAATAAGCTAAATAGTCAATAGGCAGAGGGTAGCATAATTTGTCTGATTCTCTATAATAATGGTATAGAATAATAATAATTGTATTTTGTAAAATGGTTTCTTGCATCAAACACCACAACATCTTCAGTCACCTCCTTAATAACTTCTCTAGGATAGGGGGCAGCATTTGGAATTTTGAATGAAAAGCGTGCCCAAATTAAACTGCATGCCACTCATGCCCAGAAGCTAAGATATGCATATTAGTATATTTGGATAGAAACACTGAAGTTTCTAAAACTGTTTGAATTATGTCTGTGACTATAACAGAACTTATTTGGCAGGCAAAACCCTGAGGACAAACCATTCAAATATATATATATATATATATATATTTTTTTTTTTTTTTTTGAGGTCACTCTCGTTTCAAGGAGTTTTCCTTGGGAATCCAGAATCCTAAGGGACGTTTTTGCAGTTCCAATCGTTTCCACTGGAGGTGGAGGGAAGTGTACTCTTTGTTAGAGGCGCATGACCTGAAAGCTAGCTACACTTTGTTTTCCTCCGGTATTGAACACAGATCATCCCGTCTTCAATTTTATCCATTATTTACGTTAAAAAATACCTAAAGTTGTATTACAAAAGTAGTTTGAAATGTTTGGACAAAGCTTACAGGTAACTTTTGTAGTTATGTTGAGCGAGTTGGAACCGGTGTTTTTCTGGATCAAACGCGTCAAATAAATGGACATTTTGGATATATATCGACGGAATTAATCTAACAAAAGGACCATTTGTTTATGGGACATATTGGAGTGCCAATAGAAGAAGCTCGTCAAAGGTAAGTCATGAATTATATCTTTATTTCTGCGTTTTGTGTCGGGCCTGGAGGGTTGAAAAATGCTTGTCTGTCTTTGTTTACTGGGGTGCTATCCTCAGATAATAACAGTTTGCTTTCGCCGTAAAGCATTTTTGAAATCTGACACGTTGGCTGGATTCACAACAAGTGTAGCTTTAATTTGGTATATTGAATGTGTGATTTCATGGAAGTTTAATTTTTATAGTCATTTATTTGAATTTGGCGCTCTGCATTTTCACTGGATGTTTGCCAGGTGGGACGCTACCGTCCCACATATCCCAGAGGTTTTTAATGTCAAGCCCTGTATGTTTTTTTTAAAATCTCATGTAGGCCTACATTGAGTACCACACATTTGTTGCTACTGTAGGCTGAATGTTAGAACAGCTATTTACATGCTAAAATATTATGGGATGTATTTTTCTCTATTGTTTTTGATGGTAGACCACTCTTGTAGGCCTACATTATGATCAAATAGCCACAGTAGCCTACTTGGCCACTGTTAAAACTGTAACTTAAAGTGGGCACAACCTCACATGCTGACCAGACTGGAGACGTCGCGTGCGCGAGCTTGCAAAATAAATTTAGAAATCCATGTTATTCAATTATTGCACCCACACTGCTCGCGTGCGCCAACGAGTGTCTGCGACGCCAAGGGCTAAAATAGAACTCATTCCTATTTCTGACGCAGATCGCGCTGAAAGTCCTGCCTCTCCCATCTCCTCATTGGTTTATAGAAGCAGGTATCCACGTGCCATCTCCTCATTGGTTGTACCCACGTGGGTGACTGAAAGATTAACTGTTTTGCCGGTAGTCGTGGTAATACAATGAAAGTTTAGATGCGATCACCATATAAGTTAAACTAGAAACGATTCGGTTGGCCGTTTTATGTGTGGATTAATTGTTGGAGTAGAGGTCCTTGTGCATTTCAGGTAAAATAACAACTCAAAGTTTATATCCCAGGACAAATTAGCTAGCAACAGCAAGCTAGCTAAATTGGACAAATTAACGTTAGCTAGCAAGTGCAAGCTAACTAGCTAGCAAGTGCAAGCTAACTAGCTAGCAAGTGCAAGCTAACTAGCTAGCAAGTGCAAGCTAACTAGCTAAATTGCCATACATGTTTAATGATTTTCGACCTGTCCCCAAATGAATGTCATTTTGAGAGTTTGTTTTGATATTTTTACCTGCGTGTCATGATCGCGTTTGGTGTGGGGGGGCAAAATACATTTATGCACGATGACGCACAAGCCAGTTTGGGTTCCGTGTCAGTGTTCACAGTAAACACGCGCAGGAAGTTGTGCTCAGGAGACTTGAAAATGGCTCAATGTCGAAAAAAATTATAGGGAACATTGCTTTTGAATAGGGTCCTGATCCTTTCTTGGCCATGTGATATTCCCTAGTTAAGACTGTTCTATTGTTTTTTTTCCTTCTCATAAACTGAAGATTCTCCAGCTAGCATGTGTTTAAAAACAATCGCCTGCTGATGTGTCAGAGAAAACGTTCCTAAATTCCCAAATGGGAGCTGGACAATACACTCTTTGAAAAAAGGGGTCCAATTGGTTCTTCGGCTGTCCCCTTAGGATAACCCTTTTTGGTTCCAGGTAGAACCCCCAAAAGGGTTCTACCTGGAACCTAAAGGGTTCTACCTGCTACCAAAAAGGGTTCTTCAAAAGGTTTTGCTATGGGGACAGCCAAAGAACCCTTTAACGTTCTAGTTGGCACCTTTTTTTCAAAGAGTGTAGATATATCCCTGCAGGATGAGAGTCAATCTCCCTGGCAGGCTGGCAGCACTGAAAATACCTGCCTCCAGACAGATTTACAGTAAAGGTTATCAATGCCAATCAAATGAAATGGTGGACTCGTTTATAATGTCCATAAGCTATTTGGTGCCATTATATATTGAGTGTATACTCTATGTCACGGCCTGGCCATAGAGGTTTTTATTCTCTATTTTGGTTAGGCCAAGGTGTGATTAGGGTGGGCATTCTAGTTTCTTTATTTCTATGTTGGTGTGGTTCCCAATCAGAGGCAGCTGCCGGTCCCACGCATCAGGCCTCCAGTGCGCCTCCACAGTCCAGGGGATCATATATAAGTTGTCCTTTTTCGTTTGGGTGTTGTGGGTAGTTGTTTTCTGTTTAGTGTCTGCACCTGACAGGACTGTTTCGGTTTTCCCTCTTAGTTATTTTGTTTGTGTGTTTTGAGTATTAAATTTATCATAAACACTTACCACACTGTGTTTTGGTCCACTCCTTCATACGACGATCGCTACAGAACTATCCACCTAAAAAGGACCAAGCAGCGTGGTCAAGAGGAGCAGAGATCCTGGGCCCGGGAGAAAAGAGAGTGGAGGACATCCTGGACCTGGGAGGAGGTTATGACAGGGGACAAGACCCTGCCATGGAAACAGGTGGAAACAGCGAAAGAGGAACTGCAACGATACGAGGGGACACAGCTAGCACGGAAACCCGAGAGGCAGCTCCAAAAATATTTTTTGGAGGGGGCACACGAGGAGAGTGACAGTCAGTGTGACTGGTCAGGCACCGTGTTATGCAGTGATGCGCACAGTGTCTCCAGTGCCCATTCATAGCCCAGTGCGCTCTATTCCAGCTCCCTGCATTGGCCGGGCTAGAATGGGCATCCAGCCAGGACGGATGGTGCCGGCTCAACGCTCCTGGTCTCCTTGGACCAGGATATCCTGCGCCAGCTCTGCGCACTGTGTCTCCGGTGCGTCTGCACAGCCCAGTGCGACCTGTGCCAGAGCCCCGCATTTGCAGGGCAAAAATAAACATCCAGCCAGGATGGGTTGTGCCAGCTCAGCTCAGTTGTGCCACCTTTAGACCTCCAGTGCGCCTCAACAGTCCAGTACGTCCTGTGCCTCCTCCCCGCACTCGCCCTGAGGTGAGTGTCATCATCCAGGTGCCACCTGTACCGGTCCCACGCATCAGGCCTCCAGTGCGCCTCCACAGTCCAGGGGATCATATATAAGTTGTCCTTTTTCGTTTGGGTTTTGTGGGTAGTTGTTTTCTGTTTAGTGTCTGCACCTGACAGGACTGTTTCGGTTTTCCCTCTTAGTTATTTTGTTTGTGTGTTTTGAGTATTAAATTTATCATGAACACTTACCACGCTTCGTTTTGGTCCACTCCTTCATACGACGATCGTTACACTATAATCACAGTGATATATTGATATCATCTGTTCTAGATTTCTCTCATAGCCTGGTGCACTAAATAGCCCTTGTCCAAAGAGCACTGTCTGGGGTGCTTTGATTTGCGCTGGTCTCTCTCAAATATGTCTTCTGATACCAGCGATTACTGTGTATGCAACAGTGGAAACTGAAGGGAGGAGGGCTCATAATAATGTCTGGAACGGAGCGAATGGTATAGCATCAAAAACATGGAAGCTGTCTTTGATGTATTGGATACCGTTCCACTAATTCCCATCCAGTCATTACCAGGAGCTCATCCTCCCCAATAAGGTGCCACCAGCCTCCTGTGGTGTGCTTCCCAGCAAATAGAGGGTGTGGTGATGTTTCAGATCATCTGACTGTGCAGTTTGACAGAGATGCATCTGCCCCGTCTGTGGTTGTAGCACGTGTATTGTCTATGCGTCTTACAGAAATGTAGAGAAGCAAAAAAGAACTGTGGATATAGTTGACTTTACTGAGAACTTCTGAATATGATGACCTACTCTACCTTACATGTAGTCTCTGGCAACAAAGAAAAGTCCATGAAGGAGAGAGAGAATTACTTCGAGACTACTGTACTTTTGTAAGCTTTTAATCCACAGCAGAGCAGATAACTGCCAATACATATTTACACACACACAGGGCCGGGCTCAATGAGAATGATTCAGTGGTTTAGTCTGGCAGCTTATTTCATACAGTATGTACAGTAGGCTACAGTTCAAAGTAAGTTCAGGATGAAGCTACTTTATACTAAGATACACAAAGACAATGATATTAGATGAAGACTGGGACTCAGAGAAAGGGTAAGATGTTGTTTGAGTGAATTACCAAAGTTCTTATTGGATGCACTGCAAAACAGATTAAGGTTTTTCATAAGAGGACATACATATATATATAATCACTAATCCAATGCCAGTGCAGGATGAAGTTAAGATACTTTTTAACTCAGACTGCAAGGCCTTGCATTTCTATGGCCATAAGAGTGTCTGTAAAAGGGGAGACTGAATGAATAACCTATCAATCAGCGATGCCTGAGCTGGCTGGCGAGTGCATTGTCTTTCATACTGTCATCCCCCTCTCCACTCATCCTCTGTTCGATCTGCCCTTTTCCCTCCACTGCCCTGGCATTCCCCCCTTTCCTCACAGTGCTCCACTGCCGCCGCCCTGGGCTGTGTTTTTACTCCGGACCAGTGGGCGGGCGGCCAGGCGGCCAGTCAGCTATGCAAAGAGACTGTGTACAGAGAGACTGTGTTCATCCATCTGTGAAATCACCACCAGCGGCTGACAACCAGGTCATGTGGATACAGTGCGGGTCAATAGATAGTTTCAATACAGAAACTCTGCTGCCCTGCTACCCGCAACCCTCAGGGAAGTACTGCATCATATGATCTGTTGGCTGAGCCACCATCAGCACCGACCTGTACCCTACCTGCCCTATGCTCTCTCCTGGCCCCACTCAGTCTGAATTTGTCCTGATAGGTGACCTAAACTGGGACATGCTTTAACCACTTGACCAAGTCTTAAAACAATGGGACTCCCTAAAGCTCTCTCAGATTATTACCAATCCCACAAGGTATGACTCCAAACACCCAGAAAATGCTACTCTCCTTGATGTTATCCTCAAATAGTCCTGATAGGAATCCGTCTGGTGTTTTCTGTAATGACCTTAATGATCACTGTTTTTTACGGCCTGCGTTTGTAATGGCTGCTCAGCTAAACCTGTCCTGATTTGTCATAGACGCTTGCTGAGAAACTTTAATGAGCAAGCCTTCCTTCATGACCGAGCTTCTGTAAATTGGTATAGAATCAGCTTGATCCCCTCTGTTGAAGATGCTTGGACCTTCTTTTTTTAATCTTTTCAGTGATATTGTTAACAAGTACGCCCCCATAAATAAATGAAAAACAAGTTCAGGCCCTGGTTCGAACCGTGATCTGGCAGAGTTACTCCACCTCAAGAACACCATTTGGTGAAAAGCTCGGCACACAAATCCTGTCATTCAGGCAAATAAGAAATAAGTGCATTTAGGCTATCCGGAAGGCCAAAGTTAGTTATTCAAGGAGCAGTTCTCTCTCTATGGGTCTAACCCCAAGAAGTTCTGGAAAATGGTGAAAGATCTGGAGAATAAACCCTCCTCCTCACAGCTACCCATGTCCCTTAATGTTGATTATGTGGTTGTTACTGGCAAGATGTACATGGCTGAGTTTTATAATCACCACTTGATAAAGTCAAGATTCATATGACTCCTTGCCCATCCAACACTTCATCTCCCACCCCTTCTAATGCGACTAGCCCTAATGCTCCTTCCTCCTTTTTCACCACTCCGCCACACAGTTTCTCCCTACAGTCGGTCACTGAGTCTGAGGTGCTAATGGAGCTCCTTAAACTTGACCCCAAAAGAACATCTTGGTCAGATGGTTTATATCCTTTCTTCTTTAAGGTTGCTGCCCCTATTATTCGCTGAGCCTATCTCTAACCTTTTTAACCTCTCTCCTCTCTGGGGAGATTTCCATTGCTTGGAAGGCAACCACGTACATCCTTTATTTAAATGGAGAGATCAAGTTGATCCTAACTGTTATTATAGGCCAATTTCCATCTTGCACTGTTTATCAAAAGTGTTGGAAAAACGTGTCAGTAATCAACTAACTGGCTTTCTTGATGTCTATAGTGTTCTCTCTGGTATGCAAACCAGTTTCTGCTCACGTTATTGATGTTATTGATGCAACCTTAAAGGTCCTAAATTATGTCACTATTGCCCTTGATTCTAAGCAATGTTGTGCTGCAATTTTATTGACTTGTCCAATGCTTTTGATACGATAGACCTTTCCAATCTTGTTGGTCGGCTAAGGAGTATTGGTGTCTGAGGGGTCTTTGGCCTGGTTTGCTAACTACCTCTCTCAAAGAGTGCAGTGTGTAAATTCAGAACATCTGCTGTCACAGCCACTGCCTGTCACCAAGGGTGTACCTCGATCCTAGACCCCATACTCTTTCCAATTTACGTCAACAACATAGCTCAGGTAGTAGGAAGCACTCTCATCCATTTATATGCAGATAAGTCTTATACTCAGCTGTCCCCTCCACAGATTTTGTGTTAAACGCTCTACAACAAAGCTTTCTTAGTGTCAAACAAGCTTCTCTGCCCTTAACCTTGTTCACTCCAAAACAAATCAACAGATGACACAATCTCTATTACACTTGACACTGCCCTTTCCCACCTGGACAAAAGGAGCACCTATGTGAGAATGTTGTTCATCGACTACAGCTCTCATGAATGTTTAAGTGTTATTTGCCTCGAAGCGAGCACAGAAGTAGTTTAGCTCGCCTGGTAGGCTCGTGTTACTGGGCAGCTCTCGGCTGTGCTTCCCTTTGTAGTCTGTAATAGTTTGCAAGCCCTGCCACATCTGACGAGTGTCAGAGCCGGTGTTGTACAATTCAATCTAAGTCCTGAATTGACGCTTTGACTGTTTGATGTTTCATCAGAGGGCATAGTGGGATTTCTTATAAGCTTCTGGGTTAGAGTCCCACTCCTTGAAAATGGCAGCTCTAGCCTTTAGGTCAGTGTGGATGTTTCCTGTAATCCATGGCTTCTGGTTGGGGTATGTATTAGAGGTCGACCGATTAATCGGAATGGCCAATTAATTAGGGCCGATTTTCAAGTTTTCATAACAATCGTAAATCTGTATTTTTGGACACCAAATTTTTTTTTTTTTTAAACCTATATTTAATCTTTATATAACCAGGCAAGTCAGTTAACACATTCTTATTTTCAATGACTGCCTAGGAACAGTGGGTTAACTGCCTTGTTCAGGGGCAGAAAGACAGATTTTCACCTTGTCAGCTCGGGGGATCCATTCTTGCAACCTTACAGTAACAACCTGCCTCTCTCTTCAAATTGAACATGTTTCATTATTTATTTGAGGCTAAATTGATTTTATTGATGTATTATATTAAGTTAAAATAAGTGTATTGTCGAAATTGTCATTATTACAAATAAATAAAAATTGGCCGATTTAAATCGGTTTAGGCTTTTTTGGTCCTCCAATAATCGGTATCGGCGTTGAAAAATCTTAGCATCTGCTTCATCTGACCATTTTTGTATTGATCTAGTCACTGGTGCTTCCTGCTTTAATTTTTGCTTGTATGCAGGAATCAGGATGATAGAATTATGGTCAGATTTGCCAAATGGAGGGTGAGGGGGAGCTTTGTATGGTCCAGTTTTTTTCCCTCTGGTTGCACATTTAACATGCTGATAGAAATTTGGGAAGACTGATTTAAGTTTAAGTTCCCTGCATTAAAGTCCCCGGCCACTAGGAGTGCCGCCTCTGGGTGAGCGTTTTCCTGTTTGCTTATGGTGGAATACAGCTCATTGAGTGCGGTCTTAGTGCCAGCATCAGTCTGTGGTGGTATGTAGACAGCTACAAAAAATACAGATGAAAACTCTCTAGGTAGATAGTGTGGTCTACAGCTTATGAGAGAAAACCTTGAGACTTCCTTAAATATTGTGCACCAGCTGTTATTTACAAAAATACATAGTAGTTCGCCGCCCCTTGTCTTACCAGACGCAGCTGTTCTATCCTGCCGATACAGTGTATAACCAGCAAGCTGTATGTTAATAATGTCATCATTCAGCCATGATAAAATATTACAGTTGAATGTCCCTTCTGATAGTTTAATCTTCTGTGTAGGTTGATTTTATTTTCCAAAGATTTCCATTGTGCTAGCAAACGTGCAGGCAGTGGGGGTTTATTCAATTGCTCATTTACGGAAGAAAATGATTCTGCCAGTTTGTGGTGAGTAATCTCAGTTCTGATGTCCAGAAGTTATATTCGGTCATAAGAGACAGTAGCAGCAACATTATGTACAAAATAAGAAAAAAAAAAGTGACAACGTAAAGAAATAACAAAAAAACAAAGTGTTAGGAACAAGTAAGTAACATACCGAGCCCACAAAGACGGACCGAATTACAATAAACAATCACTAACATTACATTACATTTAAGTCATTTAGCAGACGCTCTTATCCAGAGCGACTTACAACACAACATGGGGAACAGAGGGTTAAATAATAAACAAGTAATTGGTTGAGTGAAGCCAGGTGTGATAAGATAAAAGACAGAACAAAATGGAAAATGAAAAGTGGATCGGCGGTGGCTAGAAAGCTGGTGACGTTGACCATCGAACGCCGCCCGAACAAAGAGAGGGACCGACTTTGGCGGAAGTCGTGAGAATAACAAAATATCATAATAAAGATAAGTGTTCTCTACCTTGCACAAATAGTCATTTCAATTTAGGAATTAATTATTTTAGTATTTTATTGCATTTTCTGATGAAATTCACATTACCGCAATGTCCAGCTCTGTCTGAATGTATGTTATGTTGTAATTTATACAGAGTCAAATGAAAATATTCAGAAAAAAATAAATGGATGTTCTACTCGATGTTTCAAATGACAGAAAAAATATTAACTGAATATTCATGTATAATAATAATGAAAAAAGTGGAAAATGAAGTGTGCATGACTGATGTCTGCAACAATTTTGAAGGACTGTTTACACACACACAGAATTTTTAACAAAGTTTGACTTTGAATGAAGCAACACATCTGCCAGTACCTTCAAGATAGCTAACAGGTAAGCAGATCTCTTTATATTTCTCCAGATAAACATTCTCTTGTCAGACTGCATACACAACAGTATTGATTACCATTACCGATACAGGTAGGTTTCCACATTTAGAAAAAAGTTAGAAAATTTGAAATCTATGAAAATATGCTTCATTAAGGTCTAATTATGTACATTGAGTAAACATTTGCTTAGTCATCATGTCTTCTATTGTTATCAAAACATTCAGGTTCCTGATCCGCCGCAACAGCATTCACTTATACACACAGGCCATGGGTACCTGGTTATATACACACACAGGCCATGGGTACCTGGTTATATACACACACAGGCCATGGGTACCTGGTTATATACACACAGGCCATGGGTACCTGGTTATATACACAGGCCATGGGTACCTGGTTATATACACACAGGCCATGGGTACCTGGTTATATACACACAGGCCATGGGTACCTGGTTATATACACATTCTCACTTATGCACACAGGCCATGGGTACCTGGTTATATACACACAGGCCATGGGTACCTGGTTATATACACACAGGCCATGGGTACCTGGTTATATACACATTCTCACTTATACACACAGGCCATGGGTACCTGGTTATATACACACAGGCCATGGGTACCTGGTTATATACACACAGGCCATGGGTACCTGGTTATATACACACAGGCCATGGGTACCTGGTTATATACACACAGGCCATGGGTACCTGGTTATATACACAGGCCATGGGTACCTGGTTATATACACACAGGCCATGGGTACCTGGTTATATACACACAGCCCATGGGTACCTGGTTATATACACATTTTCACTTATGCACACAGGCCATGGGTACCTGGTTATATACACACAGGCCATGGGTACCTGGTTATATACACACAGGCCATGGGTACCTGGTTATATACACATTCTCACTTATACACACAGGCCATGGGTACCTGGTTATATACACATTCTCACTTATACACACAGGCCATGGGTACCTGGTTATATACACATTCTCACTTATACACACAGGCCATGGGTACCTGGTTATATACACATTCTCACTTATGCACACAGGCCATGGGTACCTGGTTATATACACATTCTCACTTATACACACAGGCCATGGGTACCTGGTTATATACACATTCTCACTTATACACACAGGCCATGGGTACCTGGTTATATACACATTCTCACTTATACACACAGGCCATGGGTACCTGGTTATATACACATTCTCACTTATACACACAGGCCATGGGTACCTGGTTATATACACATTCTCACTTATACACACAGGCCATGGGTACCTGGTTATATACACATTCTCACTTATACACACAGGCCATGGGTACCTGGTTATATACACATTCTCACTTATACACACAGGCCATGGGTACCTGGTTATATACACATTCTCACTTATACACACAGGCCATGGGTACCTGGTTATATACACATTCTCACTTATACACACGGAAGTTTACATAGACCTCAGCCAAATACATTTCAGCTCAGTTTCACAATTCCTGACATTTAATCCTTAAAATAGTAGTTTGCCTTTAAATGTGCAGAATCTAAACATTATGTTCTTTCAGGCTTGCCACATCATTTTGAAAATATGTCAGGTTTCAATAAAATGGCAAAAATATTAGGTTGTAGATTGCGGAAGGTGTTGCGGTAATGAGAGAAATCAGTCAAAATAAAATAAAATGTTAATTTAAAAATATATTACTTCAGAGTTTCCAGTAACTGTGCATGACTGTTAATAATAAATGTTTTAAAAATGTATTAGCCTTCCGAATGGTCTTGATGTTTTCAGACTTTTTAAAAATACTTTTTTCTGAAAATATGTTCAAAAAGTGTTAAATTGTCAGTAAATGTTTTTAAATGAATGCTCACAAACACTTCAGACCTTGTTATTAATGCCTCCAAATGACATTTGATGCAGGTCTTTAAAGGTTTCATGTTTGAAATCTTTGAAACCATATCACCCATATGCACACACACACACACCAGAAGATGCCTCCTTGACGGAAATACCCGTAGATACATGGTCCCTTATTTCACTACCTCTAAGAATAACCTGGCTAATATATGGTTGTCCTATCTGTGAAATTGACATTTTCAGTGTACAGAAATAGGAGCTATATTAGCTAAAGTAATCCACAGGGAAAACCTTGTTAACAAGTCTTGCTACTGTAGCTGTGAATAAGGACACATCAAGGTTCATTTAAACGGTGCAATCGGGTAATCAGAACACAATTGCCCCAAGGTCCCCCAACTGACAGGTTTAAATTGTGTACCCTTCGTACTAGGCAGTTTAAAATGGCTTACAGTCAATACATCTTCACAGATATATCTGGACATGATATCATATTTCATAAACTCCTATCAATGCTGTGCCTCTATACAAAGCATCAGCTGCTCTTCAACATTGATGGAGATAGAGGGGCTTTCTAAGTCTGTCCCTGCTCTAACACCCCCCTGCTATTTATGCAAGTTCTCTTCTCTCCTCAGCTCCCTTCATCAGCACCAGCCACAGAGGGCCCGCTTCTCACAGCCGTTCAAAGCCTGGCTAATTACGCTATACAAGTAGAGCCTCGGCACTAAGCAAGGGGTCATTTTGAGACACCCCTCCCCTCAGAACACTACAGCATTTCCCTCCCTCAGGCCCTTCAAAATACAGTCACAATTTTCACTTGCAGAATAATATAGACACACAGTTACTCAAGCAAATAAAGTTTATTTTGTGTTGTGTAGCCGTTTGGTCTGTACCAGGCAAGGGGATTTAAGACGGGTTAACACTAGGATGGTACAGTATGATCTCTCGTATCTCATCCAAGGGGCCTGACTATCACAAGCAGACATACTCCTCTTAGACAAATCAGGAGTCAGAGATAAGCCTGTCCATGAGACACATGCAATCAAAAGAGGAAGAGAAGAAAGACTAGATAATTGCATTCACTTTCAGAAAGGGTTTTGCAACACAAGAGAGCATCGTTACAAACAACAGCTAAGTACAAGTTCTAAACCAGAACGCTTGATCGTAATAGAGCTTGTTCAGTACTTGGCCATTAGAGTGAAAAACACACATCTCTAGCAAAATATAGATCTGTAGGTGAGACCAGGTACATTATAGAAGCCTACCTGCCGTAGAGGTCATCTGGGTAGCTGTCATACTCCAAGTCATAGTCAGATCTGAGGAGAGAGAGAGAGAGAGATTGGCTAAGAGAGAGGGAAAGAGCCATCATCGACAGTGGGTTTTGTCCAACATGTCTCTGGACGTACTCACTGCCACAGTCATACTCTGGACCTAGTTTTGTCCCATGGAATAAATATTGTGGATCTTAGTGTTTTTCCTCATAATCCTGGACTATCGGACCACCATTATATTATGTTTGCAATCGCAACAATAATCTGCTCAGACCCCAACCAAGGATCATCAAAAGCTGTGCTATAAATTCTCTGACAACCCAAAGATACCTAGACGCCCTTCCAGACTCCCTCCACCTACCCAAGGACGTCAGAGTACAAAAATCGGTTAATCACCTAACTGAGAAACTAAGTGTAACCTTGCGTAATACCCTAGATGCAGTCGCACCCCTAAAAACAAAAAAAACATTTGTCTTAAGAAATTAGCTCCCTGCTATACCGAAAATACCAGAGCCCTGAAGCATACTTCCAGAAAATTGGAAAGGAAATGGCGCTACACTAAACTGAATGTCTTCCGACTGGCCTGGAAAGACAGTGCCATGCAGCATCGAAGAGCGCTTTCTGCTGCTCGATCATCCTATTTTTCCAACTTAATTGAGGGGAATAAGATCAAAAATATATTTTTGATACTGTCAAAGCAAAGCTAACTAAAAATCAGCATTCCCAAGAAAGGATGGCTTTCACTTCAGCAGCGATAAATTCATGAACCTCTTTGACGAAAAGATTATGATCATCAGAAAGAAAATTACGGACTCCTCTTTAAATCTGCGTATTTCTCCAAAGCTCAATTGTCCTGAGTCCGCACAACACTGCCAGGACCTAGGATCAAGGGAGACACCCAAGTTTTTTAATACTATATCTCTTGACACATTGATGAAAATAGTCTTGGTCTCTAAACCTTCAAGCTGCATTTTGGACCCTATTCCAACTAAACTACTGAAAGAGCTGCTTCCTCTGCTTGGCCCTCCTAGGTTGAACATAATAAACGTCTCTCTATCCACCGGATGTGTACCAAACTCACTAAAAGTGGCAGTAATAAAGTCTCTCTTGAAAAAGCCAAACCTTGACCCAGAAAATATAAAAAACTATCGGCCTATATCGAATCTCGTCTGGTTTTAGACCCCATCAGAGCACTCGGACTGCACTCGTGAAGGTAGTAAATTACCTTTTAATGGTGTCAGACCAAGGCTCTGCACCTGTCCTCATGCTCCTAGACCTTAGTGCTGCTTTTGATACCATCAATCACCACAATCTTTTGGAGAGATTGGAAACCCAAATTGGTCTACACGGACAAGTTCTGGATCGGTTTAGGATCTTATTTGTCAGAAAGATTGTCTCTGTGGATGGTTTGTCTTTTGACAAATCAATTGTAAATTTCGGTGTTCCTCAAGGTTCTGTTTTAGGACCACTATTGTTTTCACTATATATAGCGGACGATAAACAGCTGTACATTTCGATGAAACATGATGAAGTCCCAAAATTGCCCTCCCTGGAAGCCTGTGCTTCAGACATAAGGAAATGGATGGCGGCAAATGTTTTACTTTTAAACTCGGACAAAACAGAGATGCTAGTTCAAGGTTCCAAGAAACAAAGAGATCTTCTGTTGATTCTGACAATTAATCTTGATGGTTGTACAGTCATCTCAAATAAAACTGTAAAGGACCTAGGCGTTACTCTGGACCCTAATCTCTCTTTTGCGAAAATATCAAGAATATTTCAAGGGCAGCTTTTTTCCATCTTAATAGCATTGCAAAAATTAGAAACTTTCGGTCCAAAAATGATGTAGAATAATTTATCCACGCTTTTGTCACTTCTAGACTACTGCAATGCTCTACTTTCCAGCTACCCAGATAATACACTAAATGAACTTCAGTTAGTGCTAAACACGGCTGCCAGAATCTTGTCCATAACCAAAAAATGTGATCATATTACTCCAGTGCTAGCCTCTCTACACTGGCTTCCTGTTAAGGCTATGGCTGATTTCAAGGTTTTACTGCTAACCTACAAAGCAATACATGTGCTTGCTCCTACCTATCTTTCCGATTTGGTCCTGCAGTACATTTATTTTTATTTTACCTTTATTTAACCAGGCAAGTCTGTTAAGAACACATTCTTATTTTCAATGATGGCCTGGGAACAGTGGGTTAACTGCCTGTTCAGGGGCAGAACGACAGATTTGTACCTTGTCAGCTCGGGGGTTTGAACTCGCAACCTTCCGGTTACTAGTCCAACGCTCTAACCACTAGGCTACCCTGCCGCCCCACATACCTACATGTACGCTACAGTCACAAGACGCAGGCCTCCTTACTGTCCATAGAATTTCTAAGCAAACAGCTGGAGGCAGGGCTTTTTCCTATAGAGCTCCATTTTTATGGAATGGTCTACCTATCCATGTGAGACTTGCAGGCTCGGTCTCGACATTTATGTCTTTATTGAAGACTCGCCTCTTCAGTAGGTCCTATGATTGAGTGGAGTCTGGCCCAGGGGTGTGAAGGTGAACAGAAAGGCACTGGAGCGACGAACCACCCTTGCTGTCTCTGCCTGGCCTGTTCCCCTTTCTCCACTGGGATTCTCTGCCTCTAACCCTATCACGGGGACTGAGTCACTGGCTTACTGGTGCTCTTCCATGCTGTCCCTTCCATGCTGTCCCTGGGTGTGGCACTTGAGTGGGTTGAGTCACTGATGTGATCTTACTGTCCGGGTTGGTGCCCCCCTCGGGTTCGTGCTGTGTGGGAGATCTTCGTTGGCTATACTTGGCCTTTTCTCATGGTAGTAGGTTGGTGGTTGAAGATATCCCTCTCGTGGTATGGGGGCTGTGCTTTGGCAAAGTGGGTGGGGTTTATATCCTGCATGTTTCCCGACACCTCCTGTCTCAGCCTCCAGTATTTCTGCTGCAATAGTTTGTGTCAGGGGGCTAGGGTAAGTCTTATATCTGGAGTATTTCTTCTGCTCCCTCTAATTCACTTTCTCTCTCTTTCTTCTCTCAGGGACCTGAGCCCTAGGACCATGCCTCAGGCCTACCTGGCCTGATGACTCCTTGCTGTCCCCAGTCCACCTGGTCATGCTGTTGCTCCAGTTTCAACTGTTCTGCCTGAGGCTTTGGAACCCTGACCTGTTCACCACTGAACGTGCTACCTGTCCCGGAACTGCTGTTTTGGACCCGCTCTCTACTGCACCTGCTGTCTCTAACTCTGAATGATCGGCTATAAAAAGCCAACTGACATTTACTCCTGAGGTGCTGACCTGTTGCACCCTCTACAACCACTGTGATTATTATTATCTGACCCTAAGGGTCATGTTTGAACATCTTGGCCATGTTCTTTTATAATCTCCACCCGGCACAGCCAGAAGAGAACTGGCCACCCCTCATAGCCTGGTTCCTCTCTAGGTTTCTTCCTAGGCTCTGGCCTTTCTAGGGAGTTTTTCCCAGCCAACGTGCTTCTACGTCTGCATACCTTGCTGTTTGGCGTTTTAGGATGGGTTTCTGTACAGCACTTTGACGTCGGCTGATGTAAAAAGGGCTTTATAAATATGTTTGATTGATTGATTGATTGATTGAATAGAACAGCTTTCAGAGGACAGGAGACAGAGGGGGATATGATGGGTGTTAGACGGGGAAGGATATAACACGGGTCAATGGGGACGGATTGGTGGCTTGTCCATGGAGTAGACAGGTACAGACACTTACAGCTGTGATATGTTTTAACATCCTCAGAACCTTGGCTTGCCCTGTTGAATCCCTGTCACTCAGGTATACCCAGCACTCTGAGTATCTCATCTCTTCCTCTTTTTCTCTTTTTCTCTCTTTGTCCTTCACACTCATCAGGGAAGTGAACTGTGCTCCCCGCTAAGAGCTTACCTGTCCATTATCACAGATTTGGTTGAATGGTTCTTAAAATCACAGGGGCTATACTGTGGCTGTCTGGTCAAGTAACAGTCTCTGTGTTCAACCTGGGAGGTCAAGCAGAGAGGGAGGGGAAACGGTCATGCTGTCAGGGTGCGTTCCTCTGTCAGACGAGAGACAGCATTTCAGACATTAAAGAAAATAATAGGTTTACAATTCCAGCACATTTCCATTACACTGTTGACTATTGATATACGTAATGGTTTCAGGGCTCCCCTGCATCACAGATATGTGATCAAATCTAAACACGACAACTATCAACTCCATCCTCGGCTCAGCCTCTGACTCTCTCAGTGAAGTGCATACTACACACTGACATACACACTCAGTGGCTTGCTGCGGGAACACAAACAGTCCTGATGTTGATGTTAATGTTAACCAACACAGCCATCCATCACAATAAGGAGTAAACCCAACACAGTGTCTCAGACACTCTGAAATGTGCAGAGAAATGAAGAGCCACTTACTGGGCCAAGCTGTGAAAAAAAGAGAGAGAGAGATGAAGACTAGAGAGAGAGATGAAGACTAGAGAGAGAGATGAAGACTAGAGAGAGAGATGAAGACTGGAGAGAGAGAGAGATGAAGACTAAAGAAATAGAGATGAAGACTAAAGAAATAGAGATGAAGACTAAAGAAATAGAGATGAAGACTAGAGAGAGAAAAGAAAACTAGAGAGAAATTAAGACTAGAGAGAGAAAGATGAAGACTAGAGAGAGAGAGCTTAAGACTAGAGAGAGACATTCCATAACAAATCCATAAACTACAGAGAGATGAACCTAGAGAAGAGTCCCCTAAGCAAGTTGGTCATGGGGCTTTGTTCACAAACACAAACAGACCCCACAGAGTCCCGGGATAGAAACACAATTAGACCCAACCAAATCATGGGAAAACAAAAAGATAATTATTTGACACATTGGAAAGCTTAAACAAAAAAATGAGCAAACTAGAATGCTGTTTGGCCCTAAACAGAGAGTACACAGTTGAAGAATACCTGACCACTGTGAGTGATCTAAAACTAAGACTATGTACAGACTCAGTGAACATAGCCTTGCTATTGAGAGAGGCAGCCATAGCCTGTCTTCTCTCGGGAGCCAAGTCAGCCTATGTGTCCATTGCCCACAAAATGAGATGGAAACTGAGCTACACTTCCTAACCTCCTGCCAAATGTATGACCATATTAGAGACACATATTTCCCACAAATCACATAGACCTACAAAGAATTTTAAAACAAATCAAACATTCATAAACTCTCATCTGTTAGGCGAAATACCGCAGTGTGCAAAAACAGCAGCAAGATATGTGGCCCGTTGCCATGAGAAAGGGCAACCAGTGGAGCACAAACAACATTGTAAATACAACCTAGATTTGTGTGTTAATTTATTTTCCCTTTCATACTTCAGACTTGCACATTACATAGCCAATAACATAATATTTTCTTAAAAGGTTTGGTATTAATCAGCATCTAACTGTATTATTGACTTTGGCCACGGCCAAGCTACTCACCATGTACTACTGAGCGTTGTACAACAATGCAGTGAACCATTCATATTGATCTGTTTATAACCAAGCATTTAACTATGACTATTGATCTGTCTGTGGACAAGACGAAGCTCTCTGAGCTCAGCCCTTCTAAACATATTGGATGACCCTTTCATTCCACATGGAGATGTTACCTCCTGCCTGCATTGTTGGAATTAGATATTATATCAAAGATAATTCAACTGTATGTACTTGCCTCATAATGTCTTACTGTTCCCCATGTGTTTACTGTTTAATGGGCTGTTGAGTCCCACTGATCTATAACAGTGAAGAGGAACACTCCCACCATGTAATACATGGGATCATTAGCTATTTGTTGTTCCCATGTGGGGAATGCTGTGTTCTCAATGGTTCTCAATCAGGGACAGCTGTCTATCGTTGTCTCTGATTGAGAATCATACTTCGGTAGCCCTTTTTCCCCTCCTTTTGTTGTGGGTAGTAAACTTTGTTTGTGGCACTTAGTGCTGTAAGCCTCCCTGTTGTTTCTTTCGTTTGTTGTTTTGTTGGCGACATTTAAAAAAAAATGTACACTCACCATGCTGCACTTTAGTCCACTTCTTTTGACGGCCGTGACATTTGTCCTGTAGGTAAACTGTTTGAAGCTCAGATAGAGTACATAAGTAACTCAGGCACGTGAACACAATGACAAAGCTAAACTGAGTGGTACAGTACAGAGGTAAACTCAGGGAAAAGTAAGGTGGTTTCGAAATACTGTAGAGGTAAGCCATGGTGAGCAGTACATGTCCACATTGGCACAATGTGGGCTAAAATATTGGCCACACAAAGGCTGCCCACATTGGGCCGATGCACCTTTGCTCATCGACTCCACATTGGCTCCAAGGCCAGTGGCCCCAAGGGCGGCCCTCACTTTGCCTGAAATAAGCCCGCCATTTTGGATTGGCTGCCCGTTACATTGTATCACAAAGACAATGTGGTTGCTATCATAAGTGACCCCAAACTTGTTTTTACACGCAATGTGCTTTAGCACTCAGCAGTCCCATTCCGTGAGCTTGTGTGGCCTACCACTTTGCGGCTGAGCCGTTGTTGCACCTAGACGTTTCCACATCACAATAACAACGCTTACAGTTGAGCGGGGCAGCTCTAGAATGGCAGAAATTTGACGAACTTACTTGTTGGAAAGGTGTCATCCTTTGACGGTACCATCTTGAAAGTCACTGAGCTCTTCAGTAAAGCCATTCCACTGCCAATGTTTGTCTATAGAGATTGCATGGCTGTGTGCTTGATTTTATACTCCGATACGCAGCTGGTGTGGCTGAAATAGCCAAATCCACTCATTTGAAGGGGTGTCCACATACTTTTTTTATATACTATATAGTGTATATGTTTACCAGAGAAACGTTAAAGTTTCTCATATGTCACATGCACTTTTCTGTCTTTTTTACGGACTTCACCTTTGGCAGTGTACAATATCGTGTTTTTGTTGACCACACAACAGAACACTTAAACTGGAATGAAACTCTCAGTGTCAGTAAGTTCAGAGAACAAAACAGAAAATCGAAAAAATAATGATGTTTTTGGAGGAACGGAAACAGAACAGGGAACGAAGGGATCTCTAGTGTTCCGGAACAGAACCATTATTTTCAAATCTTGGGAACATGTTAGTAATGTTATTTTTAGTTCCAAAAATATTTTCCAGGTGTAGTATATAATTCTATAAAGTTTTAATGCTAATAATAGCTTAAACACATTCCAATTCACATCATGATGTTCAGCGCTTAAAGCCCCTTCCATCTTCAGCCTTGTCTTTCTCTCCACATCCGTGAAATTTCAGTCATATCTCAAGCCTGCACTTAGCTGACCAATCAAACATGTAAACAACCATTTTACCCGTTCCACAGCAAGCTGCACTATCAGCGCTAATTGGGTGAGTAAATGAATGTTAAATGTAAAAACAAGGTTGCATTCATGGGTTAAAAAAAATACAGAAAAAGGAACTATATGAATTCTAACTTGTTGGGGGTTTAAACCGGTTCAGAACATTATTTTCTGGTCGGAAGACTGGAACAGAACAAAGAAAATAGGGGTTCACCTCGGAACGGAAAGATTCTAAAATGATTTAGGTTTGGCTTAAATGGTGTCAGCAATTTTCATCTAGTATTATTTTTTAAATTGGGGTATTTGCACAACCACTCCCCCAAATATTCGAATGAGCTCTCACATTATGAAGTAGCTGGGCTTGGTGTGGGCTAGCCTGTGTTGGGCTGATGTGGGATTGGTGTGGGACGGCCCGTGTTGGACTGATGGAGGACTGGTGTGGGCTGGCCTGTGTTGAAACAGGTGTAGGCTAGCCTGTGTTGTGCCGGTATGGGCTGGCCCATGTTGAGCTGGTGTGGTCTAGCCTGTGTTGGCCTGGTGTGGGCTTAGTGGGGTTCAAGCCGTGCCCACCATGCCCACCGAATACCCACATGGGGTCATGTTTGCTGGGTAGCTAGTGTACACAACACAGAGAGATAGAGAGAGAGAAGTATGGCACTGTGTTTACACAATCATGTGACATAGCAAGATGTGAGCTGACTTCCTGCCACTTCAGCTCCTCTCAAATCGAAGGGCTTCCCGGATTGAAGCAAAATTACAATACATACAGCGATGGACAGCCAGACAGACAGAGGCTCAAATGGAGGATTCCACCACCGTGCCTTAGACATGCCAACAAACCTTACACAAAATCTGAATCTGGAAATCCCAGACAAGCTGTGAGGTAAATTGGTGGTACTGTGGTTATGTCAGTATTACAGGTCCTTTCAGCACCAATTTAGCGGTCCGGAAATTTTATTTAGATTGTCCTTGTTTTGTAGGAGCAAAATGATCTTCAAATGCAGAACACCTGTATGGCATGATGTTCTGTTTACTGCTTTGTTATTTGTTTCCATCTTCTGTTTGTTCATTGCTGATAAAGCACACCTTACCATACTGAATGTACTGTCTTTATGCAGAGACAGGGCGTTTAAATGGTTGGAGTTTTCATTGCATAATTATTTAACTGTTATTTTTCCGTTTAAAGGAAGTGCTGATTCAACTAACGCACATCTCAGCAAGAGGAACCAATGTGGGACGAAGACAATAACTGTCACAATCGCTGTCGTCATGGAAATGACCGGACCAAGGTGCAGCATGGTGAGCGTACATTTTTTTGATTGATAAATGTTGCCAACAAAACAAAGAACAAAGAAACGACCGTGAAGCTTACTTAGGCTATAATGCCACTAACAAAGACAACTACCCACCATTACAAAAGGAAAAAAGGCTGCCAAAGTATGATTCCCAATCAGAGACAACGATAGACAGCTGTCCCTGATTGAGAACCATACCCGGCCGAAACAAAGAAAATATAGTTTCCCACCCGAGTCACACCCTGACCAACCAAACATAGAGAATAAAAAGATCTCTACGGTCAGGGCGTGACAATAACAATGTTCTACGTTCTCTGCTCTCTCCCTCACTATTTCTCTTTCTCAATCTCTCCTTCTCCCCCTCACCCTCTCTCTCTCCTCATCTCCTTCTCCCCCTCACCCTCTCTCTCTCCTCATCTCCTTCTCCCCCTCACCCTCTCTCTCTCCTCATCTCCTTCTCCCCCTCACCCTCTCTCTCTCCTCATCTCCTTCTCTCCCCTCACCCTCTCTCTCTCCTCATCTCCTTCTCCCCCTCACCTTCTCTCTCTCCTCATCTCCTTCTCCCCCTCACCCTCTCTCTCTCCTCATCTCCTTCTCCCCCTCACCCTCTCTCTCTCCTCATCTCCTTCTCCCCCTCACCCTCTCTCTCTCCTCATCTCCTTCTCCCCCTCACCCTCTCTCTCTCCTCATCTCCTTCTCCCTATTGTGAACATTGCCACACAGATCAAGGTACTGTCAAACCTGAATCCCCAAACATACACTTTCATCATATGGAACCTTTCCACTGTTCAGCAATTAAAATCTCTCTTTAAACAAGTTTGGTTCTAGATGGTCTTACGCCCTCAAACTGCTGTGAATTCCATGAGAATGTCTGAGTTTCAATACAGCCAAAACCTGCATCTCTGTTAAAAACAAACAAAATTACACACTCAAGGGTGTCATCCATCGATCACACACAGGAAGAAGGGAGAGGTGGTTCCACTCCAGTGAAACATTGTTCCCCCTGCTGCGGTCTTGGTTTGCGCCAGGTGTTGCTTGAGAAAATAGATTTGATCTCAATGAGGTTACCCAGATAAATAAATGTTCAAAAAAGGAGCTCATGTGCTGCTCAACAGGACTCAGTCCTTAGAAATACTAGCCTCCCTCCACTGCTCAGTCGAAGGTGTAAAACATAGGGTGAGTTTATGGGTTTATAAGGCACAGCGTGATCAAAACAACAGTGGAGGGACTTTTACTCTAAAACATTCTATATATCCTCTGAGCTCGGTATTGTTTCTCCATCTCCACTGGGCTGCTCTTTAAAGACAGGCTCTAATTACTTTTATAGGGCTGGGGAGTTAGGCTGTAACTCAGATTAAGTGGATGTTGCACTTGATCTGAGTTAAAGCTAAAGGGCAGCTCTCTATAGCTTTGAAAGGCCAGCGGCATACACAGACCTCTCTGAATGGCTGCATAGTGAGCAATCTCTTTTCTTTTCTACCCATTATTGTAAATGTGCAATATGAAATGTGGAATGGCTGTCTATTGTGACAGCCTCGGTGTTTGCCTTGTCTGTATGCACGTTCTGCATCCAATGTTCTTTCAGAGAATAAAAGGAACCACACAGTATTGTTCTTCCAATAATTGGTGTCTTATAATGTCTCTTGTTCGAATCACCGAGCCGGCAAGGTGGAACAATCTGCCGTTCTGCCCTTGAGCAAGGCAGTTAACCCCAACAAGAACTGCTCCCCAGGTCCTGATGACCGGGACTTTGATTAAGGCAGCCCCCCCCCCCCCCACCTCTCTGACGGGCTAAGCACCTGGCCATGGATTAACAGAAGGTTAGTGTGTGTGCTGCTTGCTTAGCGAGTACCACTTCCTCGTGATTTGGCGAGTACCACTTCCTCGTGATTTGGCGAGTACCACTTCCTCACACTGAGGCTCGAACCCTGGACAGGTGACCGCTCCTATACAGTACAGAACTTTTGATTGGTACTGTGCATGTTTTATATACACATATATATACACGTGTATATATATACACGTGTATATGTATACCCATTCCAGGGTTTTTCTTTATTTTTACTATTTTCTACATTGTAGAATATTAGTGAGGACATCAAAACTATTAAACATATGGAATCATATAGTATCCAAAAAGGTGTTAAACAAATCAAAATATAACAAATCAAAATTTGCATTTTAGATTATTCAAGGTAGCCACCATTAGCCTTGATGACAGCTTTGCATACTATTGACATTCTCTCAAACAGCTTCATGAGGTAGTCACCTGGAATGCATTTCAATTAACAGGTGTGCCTTGTTAAAAGTTCATTTGGGGAATTTCTTTCCTTCTAAATGCGTTTGAGACAATTAGTGGTAGGGTAGAGCTGGTATACAGAAGATAGCCCTATTTGGTAAAAGATAGCCCTATTTGGTAGAAGTCCATATTATGGCAAGAACAGTTCAAATGAGCAAAGAGAAGTTTGGTGTTGCTTATCAGGCCTACCACTGTTGTCATCAGCAAACTTGATGATTGAGTTGGAGTCGTGCATGGCCACACAGTCATGGGTGAACAGGTAGTACTGGAGCGGGCTGAGCACGCACCCCTGTCGGGCCCCAGTGTTCAGGACCAGTGTGGTGGTGGAATCAAGAAACAGAGGCCCTTTAGAGTAATTGCATTATGACAAACTGTATTGTGTGTGATTTCCAGATGATAGAAGGGAAGAGATCCATTGCAGGCAACAAGTTTTGGCTCCCATCTGGACAGATCTTTAGTCAGTTGGCTCCAGTGCAAGACGAGGGATATGGAAAGCACTACATCACAGCGAAAGATGAGCCAGAGCTATACAAAGACAACTACACACATTTACCAAAGAGAATCAACCTTGATGGATGGGGATATTAAGAGAGCAAAGAGATATTTGCGACAGATATGGTTTGACATTTCTCTTTCCGACATTGGAAACAAGTTCCACAGACAAACGACTACTGATTCTTTTTGTGTCTTCCGGTTTGGAATCCACAGTGGTGAGATCGTGGCTCATCATCGGTTTGGAATCCACCGTGCTGAGATCTTGGGTTATCATCGGTTTGGAATCCACAATGGTGAGATCTTGGGTTATTATTGGTTTGGAATCCACGGTGGTGAGATCTTGGGTCATCATCGGTTTGGAATCCACAGTTGTGAGATCTTGGGTTATCATCAGTTTGGAATCCACGGTGCTGAGATCTTGGGTTATCATCACTGCTTAGGTTTATCCAGTACAATGGTCACAAGTCAAATGTGCAATCTCTGACACAGATTAATCAGTATTGTAAAGAAAAAACGTGTCTGTCAAATCATACATTAATCTTGGAACTACCCATCCCGGATCCGGGAGAATTGTCATCAACTGACACTAATTAGCATAACGCAACGGACAAAAAATATTACTAGAAAATATTCATATTCATGAAATCACAAGTGAAATATAGTGAAACAGACAGCAAATGTTCATTTTGTTCCATAAAGATTATTTTTATAGCCGAAATACCTCCGTTTGTTCTTCACGTTTGGTTGAGAAATCCACCGGAAACTGCGGTCACGACAACGCCAAAAAATATTCCAAATTAGATCCATAATATCGACAGAAACATGGCAAACATTTTTTATAATCAATCCTCAAGGTGTTTTTCAAATATCTATTTGATTAATATGCCAACCGGGTCAGTTGGCTTCTTAGTAGGAGCGAGAGAATCAATGGCCGCATTTGTCTATTACGCAGAAATCTGAGAGCCACCAGCTGACCACTGACGCAATGTTGTCGCTCATGATCATTTTTCAAAATAAAAGCCTGAAACTATGTCTTGTGACACTAGACACATTAGGGAAGCCATAGAAAAAGGAATTTGGTTAATATCCCTTTCACTGTTCAATAGGGATGCATAGGAACGCAGAGGTTTCTAAATAAGAGTCACTTCCTAATTGGATTTTTATCAGGCTTTCGCCTGCAATATCAGTTCTGTTATACTCACAGACAATATTTTTACAGTTTTGGAAACTTTAGAGTGTTTTCTATCCTAAGCTGTCAATTATATGCATATTCTATTATCTGGTCCTGAGAAATAGCCCGTTTAATTTGGGAACGTTATTTTTCCAAAAATGAAAATAGTGCCCCCTAGTTTCAAGAGGTTAAAAATATAAACTTCACCCTGGTAATTGCTGGAGTATGTGTATTGAAGCCATTAGAGTACAATCATTCCTTCCTAGACGACTCAGAGCCAAGCTGAAGGAGGGGACAGTAGATTGCCCAGCTAGAGTGAGTTATTCTAGGAGGGAAGGAGAGAAAATTGGCCTCATTTCTGTGGCGAACCTTAAGCTGCACAATCCACAGACAGCACATAGCTACCTCTGTGCCAAATAAGCACTCTATAGGCACTGTTTCCTCCTAGCTCAGACAAACACAACCATAACTATTGGGTACAGTGCTATATAGTTTACAACTCAGATAACTGTCACTGTCTTTTCTCCTCCATCCACAAAACCTCTGTATAAGTACTGTATGGTGCCAGGACAACAACCTCTCCCTCAATGTGATCAAGACAAAGGGGATGATTGTGGACTACAGGAAAAAGAGGACCGAGCACGCCTCCATTCTCATCGACAAGGTTGCAGTGGAGCAGGTTGAGAGCTTCAAGTTCCTTGGTGTCCACATCACCAACAAACTAACATGGTCCAAGCACACCAAGACAGTCATGAAGAGGGCACGACAAAACCTATTTCCCCTCAGGAGACTGAAAAGATTTGGCATGGGTCCTCAGATCCCCAAAAGGTTTTACTGCTGCACCATCGAGAGCATCCTGACTGGTTGCATCATGCCTGGTATCGCAACTCCAGTTATCATCTATGCATAGTCACATTAATAACTCTACCTACATGTACATATTACCTCAATTATCTCGACTAACCGTTGCCCCCGCACATTGACTTTGTACCGGTACCCCCCTGTATATAGTCTCACTATTGTTATTTTACTGCTGCTCTTTAAATACTTGTTACTTATATTTCTTATTCGTAATTCATTTACAGTGCCTTGCGAAAGTATTCGGCCCCCTTGAACTTTGCGACCTTTTGCCACATTTCAGGCTATAATTTTGCACGCCCAATTTTTCAGTTTTTGATTTGTTAAAAAAGTTTGCAATATCCAATAAATGTCGTTCCACTTCATGATTGTGTCCAACTTGTTGTTGATTCTTCACAAAAAAATACAGTTTTATATCTTTATGTTTGAAGCCTGAAATGTGGCAAAAGGTCGCAAATTTCAAGGGGGCCGAATACTTTCGCAAGGCACTGTATATATATTTTTTTGTTAACTGCATTGTTGGTTAGGGGCTCGTAAGTAAGCGTTTCACTGTAAGGTGAAACACCTGTGGTATTTGGCGCATGTGACTAATACAATTTGATTTGATTTGTATTTCTCAGTTCCCTGAAAGAGAGAAAGCAGTCACAAGTCACAACAGAGATAATGATCAACATTTGCAGCAATAGAACTCTACTCAGTATGTGGATTTCTCCCATTGCTTTCCATTCTTCTGGCCTCAATAGGTGTTCCAATGAAACATGCATCAGTTTCCTGGGGTCATGATGCTTGCCTTTTGATTTGGAGTCAGTGTTTATGGACGAAATGGCACTACGTGACTGGGATTGAGGATTATGAGGAGACGAGGGCCAATCCACAGGAAAGTTATTGGAATTGTGTTTTTAATGCACTCACTAAAATACAGGGAGACAGTGTATAAAGAGGAATACACTAGTTGTTGAGCTCTAGTATAGTGTCCCCCCTGAGAGGGGTTGGGTGTTATGGAAGATCTAACTGGGATAAGATGGAGGTTCTCTGAGACACAGAGACCAATGCCTAATACATAACACAATCAGACTACTGGGTGTTCTGCAGCGATCTGGGTGTTATCTCCTACAACAGGGTTTCCTAACTCCGGTCCTCCAGTACCTCCAACAAAACACATTTTAGTTGTTGCCACAGACAAAAACACCGGATTCAACTTGTCAAGGGCTTGGTGATTAGTTGACAAGTTGAATCAGGTGTGCTTGTCCGGGGCCATGACAAAAATGTGTACTGTTGGGGGTACTCGAGGACCGGAGTTGAGAAACTAGGGCTATCCCGACTAAAAAAAATCTGTTCCTGTTCTTTCAACCAATCGATTGGTCGAAATGTTTAAAGTTATTTTTCCATAGATAGACAAACACACCCTGTGTGTTTAATAAAATCAACTGCATATGCACTGAGCTTGTCTGATGCTTTAAGCAGACTGTTTGATTAAATAATTAAGACACACAAATGACTCAATAAAAACCCAGATGGTCATACTGTGTTAAAAAAATGACAGCGAGTGCCTGTGTGACTGGCGCACGTTATCTCGCTCTTCTCCCTACTGCTGCGAAAAGGCACCACAGCACAGAAAGTATTTATTGCGCTGTCCGTGCCGAAGCATTTCAGCCAATATTAGTTTCTTACTTGTTTCTGACTGAAAAGTTATGTTACTGAAATCCCTAATTTGTTTAGGAAAAACGTTCCCTATTCCCTCAACCCTTGCTCTCTTTTTGTGAAACATGTAGAGTACCAGTCAAAAGTGTAGACACACCTACTCATGAAATAATACATATGGAATCATGTAGTAACCAAAGAAGTGTTAAACAAATCAAAATATATTTTAGATTCTTCAAAGTAGCCACCCTTTGCCTTGATGACAACTTGGCACACTCTTGGCATTCTCTCAAACAGCTTCATGAGGAATGCTTTTCTAACCGTCTTGAAGGAGTTCCCACATATGCTGAGCACTTGTTGGCTGGTTTTCCTTCACTCCATGGTCCAACTATTTGTCACGCCCTGACCTTAGAGAGCCGTTTTATTTCTCTATGTGGTTAGGTCAGGGTGTGATGTGTTTCTATGTTTTGTTTTCTATGTTTCTGCCGGGTATGGTTCTCAATCAGGGACAGCTATCTATCGTTGTCTCTGATTGGGGATCATACTTAGGTAGCCCTTTTTCCCTCCTTTCAGTGTGGGTAGTTATCTTTGTTAGTGGCACTTAGCCCTGTAAGCTTCACGGTTGTTTTTCGTTTCTTGTTTTGTTGGCGACATTTTAAATAAAAAGAGATGTACGCTCACCACGCTGCACTTTGGTCCTCTTCTTTTGACGGCTGTGACACTATTGTTTCTCTTTGCTTATTTGAGCTGTTCTTGGCATAATATGGACTTGGTCTTTTACCTAAGAAGGCTATCGTCTCTATATCATGTTACAACACAACTGATTGTCCCAAACGCATTAAGAAGGAAAGAAATTCCAGAAATGAACTTTTAACAAGGCACACCTATTAATGGAAATGCATTCCAGGTGACTACCTCATGAAGATGGTTGAGAGAATTCCAAGAGTGTGCAGAGCTGTCATCAAGGCAAAGGGTGGCTACTTTGAAGAATCTCAAATATGAAATATATTTTGATTTGTTTAACACTTTTTTGGATACTATATGATTCCATATGTTTAATAGTTTATGTGCTCACTATTATTCTACAATGTAGAAAATTGTCAAAATAAAGAAAAATCCTGGAATGAATAGGTGTGTCCAAACTTTTGACTGATAAATAAGTGTACCAGAGAGTCTGTTCTAACAATAAAGCCTTTATAATAGCAGACTAAAAACAGTTGCATGCATTTGTGAATTGCAGTTTATTTATTGTTTGGGGCTAATTATTCAAAGCTCCCTTTGTTATTTAATTTTAAAACTAAAATGCTTGATTGCATTTCAAAGCATGCATGTTTCGTATGCTGTGTGATGGCATGAACGAATGACTGATTGATTGATTGATACAGTTGCCTGAATAGTGAAATAGCCCTGTGGGAAACACTGTCCTACAGTGTTAACATGACACAGTTCATCAAATCAAATTGTATTGGTCACATGGCTGCCACTTGACATTATGTGAATATTGATGTGTATAGTGTGTATTGATGTGTATTAATGTGTATTCAGGGCTCATCTGTAAAAGAGAACATGGTCTCAGCATGACTCTGTCGTGTCTTTACTATCATTAAACTAAAGACTTTGTTTTTATCAAAGATTCTCTGTAATTAGTTACTCGATTAAACTGAATAATCATGTAACTGTAATTAACTAGGAAGTTGGGGCACCAAGGAAAGTATTCAGATTACAAAGTTATAATTTTCCAATATAACCTTTCAGATATTTTCATATCTGATCAATAGTCTTCTGATTAATGATTTATTTATTTTACCTCACGTTAGTTTCATTCTAAACATCATAAATTGTTGGATATCTGCATGAATCCAGTCTTCACTATGAGTCATCCATACATCAATTGTCTTAAATCATTTATTTATTACTAACTAAGTAATTCACAGAAATGCATTAACAAACAGTAAATATGGTTACATGAAATGATAGAATGTGCCCTAGTGGGCTGAACCGACATGGCAGCTTGTTAGACAAAGGGGCAATGGGGGGGGGGGGGTCGACAAAGAAGTCCCTACAGAGTTAATTATCACAATTAAAATGCTAATGCCTTACACATGAACGCTCACTCATTCGGGAACAATTGCAATCAATATATATATTTATGCTCAGTGTGTCGTCTTGATTGCTGGTGAAAAGTCTTTCTTTTGTAGAATTATCCGTCTCTCTCCCTCTCTCTCTCTGTCTTGGTTAGAGGGGATAGTTCAAAATGACATTCGTTATAGGATATATGTTTTGGCGGTTGTCTTTCTTCGCGTTCAATGATGCCGAATTCCTAGCTGCAGACTAGTAATTAGTATCAAAGACTTGTTCTCATTCTGTCGGTATCGATAGTCTAAGAGTTTAACCACGTGGTATGGTTAAAAAGACTCAATGCAATGGTCTACACGTTTAGCACTCTCGTAATTGAGGTAAGCTTGGTCTGGTGATAATTTTTCAAAGTTGGGTTTTATTCAGAATGGCAGAAGATGGCTGTCCCAGGATGTCTGACCCTAACTGGGCTCAGGGGCGGTCCTCTGATTTAGTTCAAATCAAAAGGGAATTGTATTTTTCTTCATTAAACAGTCCACAATCATCCTCACTCATTCATCTTATACAACAATTAGATGTAAACCTCATATCTGAGGCTATTATATAAACAGCGGTATGGTAATGTGGCCACACCGTCTCTCTTGAGCTTCCCAAGTTGTGACAAACGGACCAGTTCGTAGCTGGATTCTTCACCGATCTTTTACACTTTCTCTGGAACATGACATTTGTTCGTACCTCACGTTCTGTGAGGTGGAAGGATTTCCTTTGTCCTCTGTGAAAGTTTACCCTCTCTCTAATACTGTGTGTCCATGAGGTCTTCTCAGGAATTTACGACCTCTGACCACAGCAGTCTGGTTGTAGAAGCAGAGAGCGGGGGATGTGGTGCTCGCTGTACTCAAAGAGGGCAACATCATGACAACTCCATGCCACAATAAAGGTTAAATAAAAAATGTAATAAAAAAATTGAAATAAATAAAATGTGATGATGTGGAAAGCTGGTGTCTGGGGAGGATGGTTACAGGAATACACTTAGAGGAGAGTAGCATTGGCGGGGGCAGAGAGGTAGAAAACGGGCTTGCCAAGGTCGTTGTAATAGAGGATGTGTGTGTGTCATTCACAACTAGCATGGTGTAATAATATAGACAGATGACTGATCCAAACAGCCTTGGGGTTATGCCCAATACATTATATCCAATCTTACACTCATACACACACACAAACAAACATAAACAAGAAGAAAAACACACAAAAACAGCCCTAACAGCAAAAACCAGTCCAGCCAAGTCACATGGGAGACCAAGTCCTCTCATCTTTGCTTCTGAACTAATGTGTCAAACTGATGAATATGGATGAAAACTGTCTTTCTTTGAAAGCCTCTATGTAAAATATGAAAAGAGTCCAGTGGGAGGTCATTTAAAATGCAGTCAGAAAGTTGAAACACCAACTCTCTGATGAGTTTATCTGAGGAACAGAAGAGATGAGGCGTGAGACCAGACTGTTGCAGGGCAAAAAACACCAGACACACATTCCAGGCACCTAACATAACCGAAGATGGTAAAAATGTATCATGGTTATCAACTGAATGCAATTAAATTAACAAAATGTGTATGATAACTTTCCCCAGGCATTGTTCTGCTTCACTAAAATGTAAATTCTGCTGGAAACAGTAAGTATATTTATGTGTGTATGTGTATGTGTATGTGTATGTGTGTGTATGTGTGTGTGTGTGTGTACACAGGTTAAACACCATACAGGTTAAACACAATACAAATGTACAGTGCCTTCAGAAAGTATTCACACCGCTTGACTTTTCCCCCATTTTGTTGTGTTAAAAAGTGGGATTAAAATGGATTTAATTGTTTGTTTTTTGGTCATCGATCTACACAAAATACTCTACAATGTCGAAGTGGAAGAACAATTCTACAGTTGAAGTCGGAAGTTTACATGCAGTCATTAAAACTTGTTTTTCAACCACTCCACAAATTTCTTGTTAACAAACTATAGTTTTGGCAAATCGGTTAGGACATGTACTGTGTGCAAGACACAAGTAATTTTCCAACAATTGTTTGCAGACAGATTATTTCACTTATCATTCACTGTATCACAATTCCAGTGGGTCAGAAGTTTACATACACTAAGTTGACTGTGCCTTTAAACAGCTTGGAAAATTCCAGAAAATTATGTCATGGCTTTAGAAGCTTCTGATAGGCTAATTGACATAATTTGAGTCAATTGGAGGTGTGCCTGTGGATGTATTTCAAGGCCTACCTTCGAACTCAGTGCCTCTTTGCTTGACATCATGGGAAAATCAAAAGAAATCAGCCAAGACATGAGAAAAACATTGTAGACCTCCACAAGTCTGGTTCATCCTTGGGAGCAAGAAGATACCATGTTACCATGTTCATCCGTACAAACAATAGTACGCAAGTATACGCAACTATGGGACCCTGCAGCCGTCATACCGCTCAGGAAGGAGACGTGTTCTGTCTCCTACAGATGAACGTACTTTGGTGTGAAAAGTGCAAATCAATTCCAGAACAACAGCAAATGACCTTGTGAAGATGCTGGAGGAAACAGGTACAAAAGTATCTATATCCACAGTAAAACGAGTCCTATATCGACATAACCTGAAAGGCCGCTCAGCAAGGAAGAAGCCACTGCTCCAAAACCGCCATAAAAAAGCCAGACTACGGTTTGCAACTGCACATGGGGACAAAGATCGTACTTTTTTGAGAAATGTCCTCTGGTCTGATGAAACATAAATAGAATACTGCAGAACAAGCCTATAGGAAAATAGTAGCTTTGGTCACGATGGAGGTTAATGTTTCTCTATAGAGGCTTCTGGCTGGGGCTGAAACTCTGTGTGTGTCTAGCTATGTGTGTGGATGGCGGACTAAAGCAACATTCGAAGCTTTGGCCATGTATTCGGTCGATCATGGACCTGGTGGCATTTAGGAGAAAGGAGCCAGGTTTTCTTTAGAGGTGTGAATTGTGGATTTTGCTCAATCGGAAAATGTATTTCTGGAGCTTGCCTCATGAGTTGTCTTTTGGGAGCCGCTGGCTGTCTCTATGTGTGTTTGTGAGTGGCTGGTTGGATGGTGTCTGTGGTGCCATGGGAATTTCTAATAGAGCCTGCCTGCGGGCTAAATTGAAATGCAACGCTTTAGTCATTGATCTGATCACGAATCTGGGAGGGTTGGATTGTGGATTTTTTTAAATGGAAAAGTTTACTTTTTGATCTTAGGATGAATGTTGTCACAGTTGCTTCTTGTTGAAGAGGCATCAGCTAACGTTAGCTTGCTATAGCTAGCTTTACTGTTCCTCTGATTCTGAATTATTTTGTGGCTGTTTCTTTCTAGCTGGCAAATCTAGTTAGCTAGATTGTTTGTATATTGCCACTTGTTGATAACATAGCCACATTTGTCACTGGTATGGACTAGTAAATATCCTAAAGCTAGTCAGCTAGACAATGATAGCCGCAAGCTAAAACCAGCGATAGTGGAAAGAAAGAATTCACTTTCATCTGCTGCTGGCTTGATGATGTTCACTCAAATACATTTTTCACTCAATGTAAATGACGAAATTAGATTTTTATTCTATTGAGATTGTAATTGTATCAATATGATGTGAATGTTGTAGAAACACCCTCCCAGCCGTTTTCCATACTAAAACTACTACAACTTGGTGAGCACAAGCTTACCATGTATAGTAGGCTACAGTAGGCTTACCGTGTGACACAATACCCCCACACCAAACGTGATCACGACACGCAGGTTGAAATATCAAAACAAATTATATAAGCCAATTATATAGTTTATTTATTTTTATTTAACCTTTATTTAACCAGGTAGGCTAGTTGAGAACAAATTCTCATTTGCAACTGTGACCTGGCCAAGATAAAGCATAGCAATTCGACACATACAACACAGTTACACATGGAATAAACAAAACATAGTCAATAATACAGGAGAAAAAATGTATCAAAAAGTGAGTGCAAATGAGGTAATATAAGGGGGTTAAAGGCAATAAATAGGCCATGGTGGCGAGGTAATTACAATATAGAAATTAAACACTGGAGTGACAGACGAAAAGATGAATGTGCAAGTAGAGATACTGGGGTGCAAAGGAGCAAGATAAATAAATAAATACAGTATGGGGATGAGGTAGATTGGATGGGGTATTTACAGTTGGGCTATGTACAGGTGCAGTGATCTGTGAGCTTCTCTGACAGCTGGTGCTTAAAGTTAGTGAGGGAGATATGAGTCTCCAGCTTCAGTGATTTTTGCAGTTCGTTCCAGCCATTTCCAGCAGAGAACTGGAAGGAGAGGGGGCCAATGGAGGAATTGGCTTTGGGGGTGACCAGTGAAATATACCTGCTGGAGTGTGTGCTATGGGTGGTGCTGCTCTGGTGACCAGTGAGCTGAGACAAGGTGGGGCTTTAACTAGCAGAGACTTGTAGATGACCTGGAGCCAGTGGGTTTGGCAACAAGTATGAAGCGAGGGCCAGCCAACGAGAGAGTACAGGTCGTAGTGGTGGGTAGTATATGGGGCGTTGGTGACAAAACGGATGGCACTGTGATAGACTGCATCCAATTTTCTGAGTAGTGTTGAAGGCCATTTTGTAAATGAGATCGCCAAAATCGAGGATCGGTGGATGGTCAGTTTTATGAGGGTATGTTTGGCAGCATGAGTGAAGGATGCTTTGTTGCAAAATAGGAAGCCGATTCTAGATTTGATTTTGGATTGGAGTTGCTTAATGTGAGTCTGGAAGGAGAGTTTACAGTCTAACCAGACACCTAGGTATTTGTAGTTGTCCACATATTCTAAGTCAGAATCATCCAGAGTAGTGATGCTGGACGGGCGGGCAGCGATTGGTTGAAGAGCATGCATTTAGCTCTACTTGCATTTAAGAGCAGTTGAAGGCCACGCAAGGAGAGTTGTATGGCATTGAAGCACGTCTGCAGGTTAGTTAACACAGTGTCCAAAGAAGGGCCAGAAGTATACAGAATAGTGTCATCTGTGTAGAGGTGGATCAGAGAATCACCAGCAGCAAGAGCGACATCATTGATGTATACAGAGAAGAGAGTCGGCCCAAGAATTGAACCCTGTAGCACCCCCATAGAGACTGCTAGAGGTCCGGACAACAGGCCCTTCGATTTGACACACTGAACTCAGAGAAGTAGTTGGTGAACCAGGCGAGGCAGTTATTGGAGGAACCAAGGCTGTTGAGTCTGCCGATAAGAGTGTGGTGATGAATGAGTCGAAATGAGTCGAAAGCCTTGGCCAGGTCAATGAATACGGCTGCACAGTATTGTCTGTTATCAATGGCGGTTATGATATCATTTAGGACCTTGAGAGTGGCTGAGGTGCACAGATGAACAGCTCTGAATCCAGATTGTATAGCGGAGAAGGTATGGTGGGATTCAAAATGGTCGGTAATCTGTTTGTTAACTTGTCTTTCGAATACCTTAGAAAGACAGTATAGGATAGATATAGGTCTATAGCAGTTTGGGTCTCGAGTGTCACCCCCTTTGAAGAGGGGAATGACAGCGGCAGCTTTCCAATCTTTGGGAATCTCAGACGATACGAAAGAGTGGTTGAACAGGGTAGTAATAGGGGTTGCAACAATTTTGGCAGATCATTTTAGAAAGAGAGGGTCCAGATTGTCTAGACCTGCTGATTTGTAGGGGTCCAGATTTTGCAGTTCTTTCAGAACATCAGCTATCTGGATTTGGGTGAAGGAGAAATGGTGGGGGCTTGGGCGGGTTGCTGTGGAGGGTGCCGGGCAGTTGACCAGGGTAGTGGTAGCCAGGTCGAAAGCATGGCCAGCGGTAGAGAAATGCTTATTGAAATTCTCAATTATAGTGGATTTATCGGTGGTAACAGTGTTTCCTAGCCTCAGAGCAGTGAGCAGCTGGGAGGAGGTGCTCATATCCTGCATGGACTTTACAGTGTCCCAGAACTTTTTTGAGTTTGTACTACAGGATGCACATTTCTGTTTGAAAAAGCTAGCCTTAGCTTTCTTAACTGCCTGTGTATATTTGTTGCTAACTTCACTGAAAAGTTGCATATCACGGGGGCTATTCGATGCTAATGTAGAACGCCACAGGATGTTTTTGTGCTGGTCAAGGGCAGACAGGTCTGGAGTGAACCAAGGACTATATCTATTCCTAGTTCTACATATTTTGAATGGGGCATGCTTATTTAAGATGGTGAGGAAGGCACTTTTAAAGAATAACCATGCATCCTCTACTGACGGGATGAGGACAATGTCATTCCAGGATACCCCGGCCAGGTCGATTAGAAAGGCCTGCTAGCAGAAGTGTTTTAGGGAGCGTTTGACAGTGATGAGGGGTGGTCGTTTGATCGCAAAGCCATTACGGATGCAGGTAATGAGGCAGTGATCTCTGAGATCTTGATTGAAAACAGCAGAGGTGTATTTGGAGGGCGAGTTAGTTAGTCTATCAGGGTGCCCATGTTTACGGATTTGGGGTTGTACCTGGTAGGTTCATTGATAATTTGTGAGATTGAGGGCATCAAGCTTAGATTGTAGGATGGTTGGGGTGTTAAGCATGTCCCAGTTTAGGTCACCTAGTAGCACGAGCTCAGAAGATAGATGCGGGGCAATCAATTCACATATGGTGTCGAGGGCAGTCTATAGCAAGCAGCAACAGTGAGAGAATTTTTAGAAGTAGAAGCTCGAATTGTTTGGGTACAGACCTGGATAGTAAGAGAACTGTATCTCTGCAGTAGATTGCAACTCCGCCCCCTTGGCAGATAATGTCATAGTTAGGGATGGAGATTTCAGGGGTTTTGGTGGTCTTCCTAAGCCAGGATTCAGACAGGGCTAGGACATCCGGGTTGGCAGAGTGTGCTAAAGCAGTGAGTAAAACAAACTTACCGAGTCGGCTTCTAATGTTCACAAGCATGAAACCAAGGCTTTTACAGTTACAGAAGTCAACAAATGAGAGCGCCTGGGGAGTGGGAGTGGAGCTAGGGACTGCAGGACCTGGATTAACCTTTACATCACCAAAGGAACAGAGGAGAAGTAGGATAAGGGTACGGCTAAAGGCTATACGAACTAGCCGTCTAACAAGTTGGCAACAGAGAGTAAAAGGAGCAGTTTTCTGGGCACGATAGCATAGATTCAAGGCATAGTGTACAGACAAAGGTCAGGTAGGATGTGAGTACATTGGAGGTAAACCTAGGCATTGAGTAATGATGTATAGTCTCTAGAGACGTTTAAACCAGGTGATGTCATCGCATATGTAGGAGGTGGAACAACATGGTTGGTTAAGGCATATTGAGCAGGGCAGAGGCTCTACAGTGAAATTAGACAGTAATCACTAACCAGGACAGTAATGGAGAGGCATATTGATATTATAGAGAAGCATGCGTAGCCAAGTGAACATATGGGTCCAGTGAGTGGTTGGGCTGGCTGGAGATACGGTGATTCAGACAGTTAGCAGGCCGGGGCTAATAAGCTAGCAGTTAGTAGACCTGGGCTAACTAGCTCGTAGTTAGCAGACCGGGGCTAGCAAGCTAGCAGTTAGCTTACCAGGGCTAGCAAGCTAGCAGACCGGGGGAAGCAAGCTAGCAGTTAGCAGACCGGGTGGAGCAAGTTAGCAGAAGGGCCTTTGGGGGCTAATTTGTCCTGGGACATAAACGTTCAGTTGTGCATTTCAGGTAAAATAACAAGGTCCTCCACTCCGACAATTAATCCACACATTAGACGGTCAACCATTTCTAGTCATCTCTCCTCCTTCCAGACTTTTTCTTCTTTGGACTTTATATGGCGATTGGCATCTAACTTTCAAAATAAGGTGTATTACCACAACTGACCGAAAGACCTCAGTTCATCTTTCAATCACCCATGTGGGTATAACCAATGAGGAGATGGCACGTGGGTATATGCTTCTATAAACCAATGAGGAGATGGGAGAGGCAGGACTTACACCTCGTTCATCATCACAAATAGAACTGACTTCTATTTTAGCACTTGGCAACGCAGACACTCGTTGGCGCGCACGAGCAGTGTGGATGCAATGATTGAATAACATGTATGTGTACATTTATTTTGTGACGCAAGCAGTGTGGTCAGCATGTGAGTCATCAAAATTACAATCTTGCGTTCGGGCATTTCCGGCAGACTTCCTGGTTTTTATATGCAGGTAGCATAAATTGTGCAATTGTAAACTAACAAATCATTTTTCAAGTTAGAACCCATATATATTTAAGCAATAATGCACGGGGGGATGTTGTATATGGCCAATACACCACGGCTAAGGGCTGTTTTTATGCACGACGCAACACGGAGTGCCTGGATACAGCCCTTAGTCTTGGTATATTGGCCATATACCACAAACCCCCGAGGTGCCTTATTGCTATTATAAGCTGGTTACAAATGCAATTAGAACAGTACAAATACATGTTTTGTCATACCCATGGTATACGGTCTGATATACCACGGCTTTTAGCCAATCAGCATTCGAAACACCCAGTTTATAATTGTTAACATACAGCACCAACTACATAAATATCTGATAGGGTATTTGATAGGGAGGGGGGGGGAGAGGATGAGGGGAGCCAAGGTGCTGACAAACGGGGAGAGAGGAATGGAGAAACGGAGGGAGTACTCTACTGCATTGCCCAGCAGCTGTATGGGTGTCCATGCCTCACTCAGCCTGCTCTTCTCTGCCTGTTGTCTCTCCTCCCATCTAATGAAAACTAACTATGCCCCATTACAAGAACCAAAAATGTAAACGTGGAGACATTGCACCAAATAATAGTGCACAGTAGCATGGCTGTTTTAAACCAGCCTTACAGGCCAACAAAACATCCAGAGAGGATGTGATGGTGAGATTTTAATCGTAAGAGTAGAGGCTGCTATTGTGGGGCTAGAATTAGGTCTGCATAGGTCACACACCATAACAGTTTCAAAGAATAATCACATTTTCAAAACCACCCTAATCCTTTGTCTGCTTGCAGCGATGGTGATACATTTAATTTATGTTGGTTTTTCCAGCAGCAGCAACACTTCAGCTCCACTATAAAACTTTAGCTCCACTATAATGGCCCTGCTACACTACAGCCATCAGGCGTCCAGCGTTGCCGTCAGACATCAGCCATTGAAGGAATGGTTCCTTTGAAATAAACGAAAGCTGCTATACTTGACTTCATAAATGTTAGTAAAATAACCAGTGGTGTCTAGAGGAGACCATATGCAACCAAAATATACTTTATTTCTCATTATTTCAATTCACAAGATAGAATTAACGTGCGCGCCAGCCATCAAGAATGGAACCTCTGCGATTAATGAGCTTGGACAGTGACGCAACGCCTGATGCACTTATGGCTATAGTGTAGCCGGGCCGTAACAGCAACAGTAGCAGAAACCATAACAACCACAGCAGAAGAAACAACTGAAGTAGCAACAGTAGGCGCAGCAGTAGGAACAACTGCAGTAGCAACAGTAGCAACAACAGTAGCAGCGACCTGAGCAGAAGCAACAACTGCAGTAGCAACAGTAGGAGAAACCATAGCAGAAGCAACACCTGCAGGAGCAACAGTAGCAGCAACCATAGCAGTAGCATGCATAGCAGAAGCAGCAGAAGCAACAACTGCAATAGCAGTAGCAACAGTAGCAGCAACAATATGACAAGCAACAACCTCAGTAGCAACAGTAGCAGCAACCATAGCAGAAGCAACAGTAGGAGCAACAGTAGGAACAACTGCAGTAGCAACAGTAGCAGCGACCTGAGCAGTAGCAACAACTGCAGTAGCAACAGTAGCAGCAACCATAGCAGCGACCTGAGCAGTAGCAACAACTGCAGTAGCAACAGTAGCAGCAACCATAGCAGTAGCATGCATAGCAGCAGCAACAGAAGCAGCAGAAGCAACAACTGCAATAGCAGTAGCAACAGTAGCAGCAACAATAGGAACAACTGCATTAGCAACAGTAGCAGCAACCATATGACAAGCAACAACTGCAGTAGCAACAGTAGCAGCAACCATAGCAGAAGCAACAGTAAGAGCAACAGTAGGAACAACTGCAGTAGCAACAGTAGCAGCGACCTGAGCAGAAGCAACAACTGCAGTAGCAACAGTAGTAGCAACCATAGCAGAAGCAACAACTGCAGGAGCAACAGTAGCAGCAGAAGCAACAACTGCAATAGCAGTAGCAACAGTAGCAGCAACAACTGCATTAGCAACAGTAGCAGCAACCATATGACAAGCAACAACTGCAGTAGCAACAGTAGCAGCAACCATAGCAGAAGCAACAGTAGGAACAACTGCAGTAGCAACAGTAGCAGCAACCATAGCAGAAGCAACAGTAGGAGCAACAGTAGGAACAACTGCAGTAGCAACAGTAGCAACAACAGTAGCAGCGACCTGAGCAGAAGCAACAACTGCAGTAGCAACAGTAGTAGCAACCATAGCAGAAGCAACAGTAGGAACAACTGCAGTAGCAACAGTAGCAACAACAGTAGCAGCGACCTGAGCAGAAGCAACAACTGCAGTAGCAACAGTAGCAGCAACCATAGCAGTAGCAACAGTCGCAGCAACCATAGTAGAAGCAACAACTGCAGTAGCAGAAACAGCAGTAGCAACAGTAGCTGTAGAAACAACTGCAGTAGCAACAGTAGCAGCAACAGCAGTAACCACAGTAGCAGCAGTAGCAACAGCAGTAGCAACAGCAATGGTAGCAGTTGGCTAGCTGTGTTTAGATGCAAACTTTAGGATCGTCACTTTAAACATGTCGTTAGACCTAGTATAAACCAGCTGTGGGCTGGGATGTATTGAATCATTCTGACAAAGGCATTCCTCTGCAGCAGCTGCTCCTGCTCCTGGGGTGTCCAGACAGATTATGGAGTCACATTCAGCAAGGCCAATCGTGTAGTGTAGCAACAGTGAATACCACAACAATAGCACTGTGGTAACTACTGCTTTAACAACAAACTGCTACTGCTATTGAGAAATGACAGAGGCTCTCATTTCCTCAAATAAAAACAGCCATGTTTTAAACTAATTATACATTGTCTAAGTCTAGACATAATTGGGAGATGGTTCTTTCACTATGAGTTATGGGGTCGTTACACTCAAAAGGCACCAAATTGGTGGATCACATTTTTTAAAAGGATTTCACCTCATTTTAACATTCTGCCATAAAGAGCACATATTCAACTTCATAAAAATAAAGTTTTCCCATCTCAAATGGTTATTAAATGAAAAACTAACTACAGTAAGTGCATACTAAGTTCTAAATAAAGTAACAAGGTTGACCGTAACAGGGTTGACGATTTTATCTTAAATCAGTCATGAATCCCCTTCTGACAGGGGAAATGGAAGTGTTGTGTGTGCAACAGGGTGAGGCAACTGAAAGCTTCACAAAAATGTTTAATTGTTAAAATATTTATCTATGGGTAAAGGGGTTGACATGTTACGGCACTGCTACGCTATAGTCCTCTCTCTCTCTCTGTTCTCTCTCTCGCTCTCTCTCTCTCTGTTCTGTCTCTCTCTCTCTCTGTTCTGTCTGCGGCTATGGAACCCTGACCTGTTCACCGGACGTGCTACCTGTCCCAGACCTGCTATTTTCAACTCCCTAGAGACAGCAGGAGTGGTAGAGATACTCTTAATGATCGGCTATGAAAAGCCAACTGAAATTTACTCCTGTGGTGCTGACTTGTTGCACCCTTGACAACTACTGTGATGATTATTATTTGACCATGCTGGTTTATGAACACATTTTTGAACATCTTGGCCATGTTCTGTTATAATCTCCACCCGGCCCAGCCAGAAGAGGACTGGCCACCCCTCATAGCCTGGTTCCTCTCTAGGTTTCTTCCTAGGTTTTGGCCTTTCTAGGGAGTTTTTCCTAGCCACCGTGCTTCTACACCTGCATTGCTTGCTGTTTGGGGTTTTATGCTGGGTTTCTGTACAGCACTTTGAGATATCAGCTGATATCCAGAGAATGCGTTTCCATTGCTCCAGAGTCCAATGGGGGCAAGATTTACACCACTTCAGCTGCAGCTTGGTATTACGCAGGGTGATCTTAGGCTTGTGTGCGCCCGCTCAGACATGGAAACCCATTTCATGAAGCTCCCAACAAGTAGTTATTGTGCTGATGTTGCTTCCAGAGGCAGTTTGGAACTCGATAGTAAGTGCGGCAACCGAGGACAGACGATTTTTATGTGCTACGCCCTTCAACACTCAGCAGTCCCATTCTGTGAGCTTGTGTGGCCTGTCACTTCGAGACTGAGACGTTGTTGCCCCTAGACGTTTCCACTTCACAATAACAGCACTTACAGTTGACCGGGGCTGCTCTAGCAGGGTAGAAATTTGACAAACTGACTTCGGGGCAAAAAAGTACACAACAAAAAAAGGGGGAAAAACTGAAAAAGCACCCTATTATGGTGCCACATTGAAAGACACTGAGCTCTTCAATAAGGCCATTATATTGCCAATGTTTGTTTATGGAGATGCGTGGCTGTGTACTTGATTTTATACACCTGTCAGCAACAGGTGTGTCAGAAATAGCCGAATCCACTCATTTGCAGGGGGGTCCATTTACTTTTGTATATATAGCGTATGTGAATCACTATTCACTTGAAATAAATAATAATCTTCCGAAATGACTTTCTCAAAGAAACAAAGTAACAAGGGTTTAACAATCATATCAAAATGCTGAATTTTGGTGCTAGTAAGACTTTATTCAAAAAATATGGAAATGTCTGCTCTACACAAAATTAGATTTATATAATTATAATTATTGCAGCATTACCGCAAAAATGGGAGAGGCAAGTGGAAGAGGGAAAAAGTAAGGAACTTGTCTGTCGGCCTTTAAAGACCAAAATTGTCTGAAGAAAATTGTAATAAATAAAAAGGTATACCAGTTTCATTTAAGGACCAAAACGTTTACAGCTGTGCCATATGGATTGCAAAATAGTTGGGAAGAGATTTTCAATGTGCCGATTCCATGGCACATGGTTTATGAACTGTTACACAAAAGAATGCTTGATTCAAAACTCAGAGTTTTTCAATTTCAATTATTATACAAAATTCTTGCAACCAATATAATGTTGTATATATGGAGGATACAACCATCTCAGCTCGAAGAGACAGAATCATTAGATCATTTGCTTTGGTACTGTCCATACAGTATGTAGCTTGTTTTTGGTCGCAGGTTTAGGAACGGCTGAAGAATTGCAACATTTACCTGGAGTTAGCACTGCTGGGTGATTTAAAAGTCATAGTCAATCGGTCAATAATATAATAATACTCTTAGTAAAAATGTTCATCTTTAATTTGCAATATGTAGAATCTATGAGAATAGAAAGATTCAGAACTTTTGTGAAACATCAGGGAACAGTTGAAAAATATATGGCAAATAGAAATCCAAACTTGATGGTGTTCACTGTTCAGAGAGATGGGAGGGGTTGAAGGATGGGACTAAAAACAATGCAACTATTGTAAGATATACGGTGTCTGTAAAATGTATATAGTATGTATAAGCTGGAAGTAGAAGCGTAAGAGTTGTTGTCCATGAGTTTACTCCAATTAGGGGAGGGATGATAGGGTTAGGGGAATACAAAAAATATATATATTTTACATATTAAAAAAAAATGTAATTAATATTCATAATCTGATTGATTGAATTCTCCATGTGGTCTATATTAAAGGGCACCTCATTTAATATAACAGGCTTTTACGATTCAATATTGCTGAACAATTTATAGTTAAAATATCAAAAGGCACTAATTTCATGGAATGACCCCATAGCAGTAAAGGCTATAAGGGAATGTGTGGTTCATGCCCGTAATGAGGCTGAACCTTGACTCGCCTGTAGGCCTCACTCCTGGGTCTCTTGGTTCCTGCCTTTGGGCGGCTTGTCCTCAGTTCCCCAGTCATGGTCCTATCTGAAACACAATACAACGACGGCTATAAAGTCACATTAAGTTAGAGGTTTAGTAATGTCAGGTGTTAGGACAGCTGTTGACCTCGTAAAGCAAACCCCTGGGGAAACTGGAATAGAGTTGGACAGGTGAGCAGAGTGGGCTGCCAGATGCACACACACACACACACTCACAGAAGGACAAATTAACCAGAGGACTCTGAGCCTAATTGCCCTCTGTATGCCAGAGTCAAATTAATAGCCTCTCACAGTTGTGTTGCTTCATTCCTTCCAACATGTACCTGTCTGTCAATGCAGAGTTCTCTCTCTCTCAAAGGGCATGGGACACCGTACTTCCTTTATTTTTTTTCTACTGACACTATAGCGCTCCATACTCCCTCAACTTCACCAAGGGGCCTGACTGACAGGCAGCTGGCCCTCTCTCTACTTCCTCCCTGTTGCCCTACCTGTCCATCCAGCACCCCTTGTCAGTCCAAACAAAAGGTGGAATTCATTCAAACATACACATTGCAGTATAAATGTTTATTGCTAGAATTTGATAGTTTGACATTGATATCTACTTAGGTCTCAACTATCTACTTTGGACTGCACATCTCTGTCCAAATGTCAGGCAGCAGCACACAGCCCAATAGCAGTCGTAAATCAGACTCCGGCACAGCACACAGCCCAATGTTGAACAGCAGTCGCACTATACATCAGACTCTGGCAGCGGCCCAAAGCCCACGCTTACAGAAATGACACCCCATGACAGCCTTGTTTATGACAGAAAGGCACTCTTCTGTTTGTGGTGCATTACTGTTTTAGTGCAGGGTTTATGAGCACCATCGCCTGCCATCTGTTAGCTGCTGCCATGGCACTTTTAATCGCCCAACCCCGGAGATCAATATCGCTGTCGGGTCACGGGAATGCTCACAGCTTGGTAATGGGTAATTACGCATCATTGACTGAATGATTAGCGTTATTTATTTATTATTCCCTTGTATTGTTGGGAAACATATAGCACAGAAGGAGGAGAGAGGGCGATGAGATATATAATGCACTGTGGTTATTAATTATATGGAGACATTGAGCCTGCCTTTTGGACAAAAACGTGCAGTATTGGCCTAATTCTTCAACTACACTGATTGAAGTGGATTGAACAGGTGACATCAATAAGGGATCATAGCTTTCACTTGGATTCACCTGGTCAGTCTGTCATGGAAGAGCAGGTGTTCCTAATGTTTTGTACACTCAGTGTATATTATGCACTCTGATTATTAATTATACAGAGACAATAATGTATTCTGCCCTACCAAGCAAAAAGGCAGTTCCACAGAGCATGGAACTGAGAAAAACTGATTTTATTTACCATGGTTTCACAGTAACTTTATGCAGTTACTGCTAACATGACCCCCATGTTCTCCAAAACATAATACAATAGAGGCAGGATACTTCTCCACATGATTAAGCATGCATTTAATGTAATGTAGTTACTGCCTTTTTGCTTGGTAGTGCAGTATTGTGGTTGGAGTAAAATAACAGCAGGTGTATATGAGTGGTAAATAGAAGTGTGTCTGTTTATTATAATATGATTAAACTATATTAGTAGGCTGAATCCTCATACATACAGGCTACTAAACCCCCTAAAGATAAGCAATAAGCAAAATGATTTTGCAAGTATAACAGAGTGCATTCTGTTCTGCCCAAAGCGGAGATCGAACTAGCAACCTTTTGCACAACAACACACAAAACTACATTCACCCCCCTTTAACCGGACAGAGCCCAACTGTGGATGGGGGTCACAGATCCTTTGTAAGGAAATTATGTTTTGCCCTGAGCTGGGATGCCCTGAGCAGCAACATTCTGCACAACTTCTAACATGCTGCAGGAGAGTTTTACATCCACTACACAAGGGTCACACAAGGGTTTCACACACACACACACACACACACACACACACACACACACACACACACACACACACACACACACACACACACACACACACACACACACACACACACACACACACACACACACACACACACACACACACACACACACACACACACACACACACACACACACACACCTGTCCTTCTCAGTGTGTGAGTGACAGATGCTTCCTTTACTTTGGCCCAAGCTGCAGAATCTGATCGATTCTTGGCAGATACTTATCTACATAGCCTCTTCAATAACCTCAGCTCACCAACCTCTCACCCACACACACACAAACTACATTCTAGACATGCTTCAGTCAGTGTACTACGAGGCACCCCTTTTATTGCACAGATAGTCAAGCATCCTTGATCAGATGTTGTCAGGTATCTGTGCATGGAATATGTGTTAGTAGAGCTCATCAAAGGATAAGATTTCTCACCTAAAGTTCAGGCACAATAAACATACAGTATAAAACACCAATTAGATATGCGCTGATACATCATCAATGTGCTTTCTTACTAACACAGAAACACACAGACACAACTACACACACAGAGAGAGAGAAAGAGAGAGAGAGGCAGACTGCCCTATACTCACGTCTTAGGATGTGATATTCACTCTTGAACAGGGTCATACCGGGGGGGGGGGGGGCAGTGAGAGAGGGGAGAGAGAGAGCGCAGAGGAATGCCTTGAAACGAGCAGAATCAGTGGAGACTCTCCTCTTTTAATCTCTCCTTCCCAGTGCCTCCCTTCAACCCTGACAAAGAGAAGAGGTGACTGTTCACTATGGAATCAATGACCATGCTCTAAGAACAGTACCAGCGGGATGTACCATGTCAAGCTCCACAGTAGGGTGGTGGGCTGATCCACTCTGTAACAGGCAGGGGGGTGCTGTGTGGACTGGAGATAATTCTATAGCTGTGTGGTTGCTTGTACTGTATGTCACAGCCACACAGAGCACTCAGGAATTATCACTGTTTATTGTAGTAGCAAAGGAAATGGAGAAATGCAGGCTGTGCAGAGGGAGAGGAGAGAGAGGACAGATCCTTGAGAAGATACAGGCATCACAGATGGAGGCTGTGGAAAAAACTAATGTTGTGGATCAGAGTCAGACACAAAGAGAAGTACTAGAGTCAGGGCCACCTCGCAGGCAAAATATTTTAGGTTAATTCTGCACATTAGTTTTACAACCAATTTCCTACAATTCTACCAATTTTTTTATTTTATTTTTTTATTTCACCTTTATTTAACCAGGTACGCTAGTTGAGAACAAGTTCTCATTTGCAACTGCGACCTGGCCAAGATAAAGCATAGCAATTCGACACATACAACACAGAGTTACACATGGAACAAACAAAACATAGTCAATAATACAGTAGAACAAAAGAAAACAACAAGTCTATATACAGTGTGTGCAAATGAGGTAAGATAAGGGAGTTAAGGCAATAAATAGGCCACGGTGGCGAAGTAATTACAATATAGCAATTAAATACTGGAATGGTAGATGTGCAGAAGATGAATGTGCAAGTAGAGATACTGGGATGCAAAGGAGCAAGATAAATAAATAAATACAGTATGGGGATGAGGTAGGTAGATAGATGGGCTGTTTACAGATGGGCTATGTTGCTCTGACAGCTGGTGCTTAAAGCTAGTGAGGGAGATATGAGTCTCCAGCTTCAGAGATTTTTGCAGTTCTTTCCAGTCATTGGCAGCAGAGAACTGGAAGGAAAGACGACCAAAGGAGGAATTGGCTTTGGGGGTGACCAGTGAGATATACCTGCTGGAGCGTGTGCTACGAGTGGGTGTTGCTATGGTGACCAGTGAGCTGAGATAAGGCGGGGCTATACCTAGCAGAGACTTGTAGATGACCTGTAGCCAGTGGATTTGGCGACAAGTATGAAGCGAGGGCCAACCAACGAAAGCGTACAGGTCGCAATGGTGGGTAGTGAATGGGGCTTTGGTGACAAATTGGATGGCACTGTGAGAGACTGCATCCAGTTTGTTGAGTAGAGTGTTGGAGGCTATTTTATAGATGACATCACCGAAGTCGAGGATCGGTAGGATGGTCAGTTTTACGAGGGTATGTTTGGCAACATGAGTGAAGAATGCTTTGTTGCAATATAGGAAGCCAATTCTAAATTTCATTTTGGATTGGAGATGCTTAATGTGAGTCTGGAAGGAGAGTTTACAGTCTAACCAGACACCTAGGTATTTGTAGTTGTCCACGTATTCTAAGTCAGAGCCGTCCAGAGTAGTGATGCTGGACGGGCGGGCAGGTGTGGGCAGTGATCGGTTGAATAGCATGCATTTAGTTTTACTTGCGTTTAAGAGCAGTAGGAGACCACGGAAGGAGAGTTGTATGGCATTGAAGCTTGTCTGGAGTTTAGTTAACACAGTGTCCAAAGAGGGGACAGAAGTATACAGAATCGTGTCGTCTGCGTAGAGGTGTATCAGATTTTCACCAGCAGCAAGAGCAACATCATTGATGTATACAGAGAAGAGAGTCAGCCCGAGGATTGAACCCTGTGGCACCATAGAGACTGCCAGAGGTCCGGACAACAGGCCCTCCGATTTGACACACTGAACTCTATCAGAGAAGTAGTTGGTGAACCAGGCGAGGCAATCATTTGAGAAACCAAGGCTGTCGAGTCTGCCAATAAGAATGTGGTGATTGACAGAGTCGACAGCTTTGGCCAGGTCGATGAATATGGCTGCACAGTAATGTCTCTTATCGATGGCGGTTATGATGTCGTTTAGGACCTTGAGCATGGCTGAAGTGCACCCATGACCAGCTCTGAATCCAGATTGCATAGCGGAGAAGGTACGGTGGGATTCGAAATGGTTGGTAATCTGTTTGTTAACTTGGCTTCGAAGACCTAAGAAAGACAGGGTAGGATAGATATGTCTGTAGCAGTTTGGGTCTAGAGTGTCACCACCTTTGAAGAGGGGGATGACAGTGGCAGCTTTCCAATCTTTGGGAATCTCAGATGATACGAAAGAGACGTTGAACAGGCTAGTAATAGGGGTTGCAACAATTTTGGCAGATCATTTTAGAAAGAGAGGGTCCAGATTGTCTAGCCCTGCTGATTTGTAGGGGTTCAGATTTTGCAGCTCTTTCAGAACATCAGCTATCTGGATTTGGGTGAAGGAGAAATGGTGGGGGCTTTGGCGGGTTGCTGTGGAGGGTGCCGACAGTTTACCGGGTTAGGGGTAGCCAGGTGGAAAGCAAGGCCAGAGGTAGAGAAATGCTTATTGAAATTCTCAATTATAGTGGATTTATCGGTGGTGACAGTGTTTCCTAGCCTCAGAGCAGTGGGCAGCTGGGAGGAGGTGCTCATATTCTCCATGAACTTAAAAGTTTCCCAGAACGTTTTTGAGTTTGTACTACAGGTGTCACGCCCTGGCCTTAGTATTCTGTGTTTTCGTTTGTATTTTGGTGTGACATAGGGATTTATGTGGGTTTTTTTGTCTGGGGTTGTTTGTAGTTGTGGGATTGTGGTTAGAGTAGTACTCTAGGTAAGTCTATGGTTGCCTAGAGTGGTTCTCAATCAGGGCAGGTGTTTATCGTTGTCTCTGATTGGGAACCATATTTAGGCAGCCATATTCTTTGAGTGTTTCGTGGGTGATTGTTCCTGTCTTTGTGGCACCAGATAGGACTGGTTTGGTTTTTTCACATTTCTTGTTTTGTAGATTGTTGTACTTTCATCTTTATTAAAGATGTACAAAACTAACCACGCTGCATTTTGGTCCGCCTCTCTTTCCCCAGAAGAAAACCGTTACAACAGGATGAAAATTTCTGTTTGAAAAAGCTAGCCTTAGCTTTCCTAACTGCCTGTGTATATTTGTTGCTAACTTCCCTGAAAAGTTGCATATCACGGGGGCTATTCGATGCTAATGTAGAACGCACAGGATATTTTTGTGCTTGTCAAGGGCAGACAGGTCTGGAGTGAACCAAGGACTATATCTATTCCTAGTTCTACATTTTTTGAATGGAGCATGCTTATTTAAGATGGTGAGGAAGGCAATTTTAAAGAATAGCCAAGCATCATCTACTGACGGGATGAGGTCAATGTCATTCCAGGATACCCGGGCCAGGTCGATTAGAAAGGTGTTTTAGGGAGCGTTTGACAGTGATGAGGGATGGTCGTTTGGTCGCAGACCCATTACGGATGCAGGCAATGAGGCAGTGATCGCTGAGATCTTGATTGAAAACAGCAGAGGTGTATTTGGAGGGCGAGTTAGTTAGGATGACATCTATGAGGGTGCCCGTGTTTACGGATTTGGTGTTGTACCTGGTAGGTTCATTGATAATTTGTGTGAGATTGAGGGCATCAAGCTTGGATTGTAGGATGGCCGGGGTGTTAAGCATGTCCCAGTTTAGGTCACCGAGTAGCACCAGCTCAGAAGATAGATGGGGGGGCAATCAATTCACATATGGTATCGAGGGCACAGCTGGGGGCAGAGGGAGGTCTATAGCAAGTGGCAACAGTGAGAGACTTGTTTCTGGAAAGGTGGATTTTTAGAAGTAGAAGCTCTAATTGTTTGGGTACAGACTTTGATAGCCTGCAGAGTTCTGTATTACTATCTTTGCAGTAGATTGCAACACTGCCCCCTTTGTCAGCTCTATCTTGGCGGAAAGTGTTATAGTTAGCGATGGAGATTTCAGAGTTTTTGGTGGTTTTCCTAAGCCAGGATTCAGACATGGCTAAGACATCCGGGTTGGCAGAGTGTGCTAAAGCAGTGAGTAAAACAAACTTAGGGAGGAGGCTTCTAATGTTAACAAGCATGAAACCAAGGCTTTTACGGTTACAGAAGTCAAACAAATGAGAGCACCGTGGGAGTGGAGTTAGGCACTGCAGGACCTGGATTAACCTCTACATCACCAGAGGAACAGAGGAGAAGTAGGATAAGGGTATGGCTAAATGCTATACGAGCTGGCTGTCTAGCACGTACGGAACAGAGAGTAAAAGGAGCAGGTTTCTGGGCACGATAGTATAGATTCAAGGCATAGTGTACAGACAAAGGTCAGGTAGGATGTGAGTACATTGGAGGTAAACCTAGGCATTGAGTAATGATGAGAGAGATATAGCCTCTGGAGACGTTTAAACCAGGTGATGTCATCGCATATATAGGAGGTGGGACAACATGGTTGGTTAAGGCATATTGAGCAGGGCTAGAGGCTCGACAGTGAAATAAGACAGTAATCACTAACCAGGACAGTAATGGAGAGGCCGACAGAGATGGCCTAGGAAGTTTCCTAGGAAACTATGCAGTTTTTTGTTTTTTTACGTGTTATTTCTTACATTAGTACCTCAGGTCATCTTATGTTTCATTACATACAGCCGAGAAGAACTACTGTATATAAGATCAGCGTCAACTCACCATCAGTACGACCAAGAATATGTTTTTCGCGACGCGGATCCTGTGTTCTGCCTTACAAACAGGACAGCGGAATGGATCGCATGCAGCGACCCCAAAAACGACTCCGAAAAAGAGGGAAACGTAGCGGTCTTCTGGTCAGACTACGGAGACGGGCACATCGTGCCCCACTTCCTAGCATTCTTCTTGCCAATGTCCAGTCTCTTGACAACAAGGTTGATGAAATCCGAGCAAGGGTAGCATTCCAGAGGGACATCAGAGACTGTAACGTTCTGTGCTTCACGGAAACATGGCTCACTGGAGAGACGCTATCCGATGCGGTGCAGCCAACGGGTTTCTCCACGCATCGCGCCGACAGAAACAAACACCTTTCTAGTAAGAAGAGGGGTGGGGGTGTATGCCTTATGGCTAACGAGGCATGGTGCGATGAAAGAAACATACAGGAACTCAAATCCTTCTGTTCACCTGATTTAGAATTCCTCACAATCAAATGTAGACCGCATTACCTACCAAGAGAATTCTCTTCGATTATAATCACAGCCGTATATATCCCCCCCCAAGCAGACACATCGATGGCTCTGAACGAACTTTATTTAACTCTTTGCAAACTGGAAACCATTTATCCGGAGGCTGCATTCATCGTTGTTGGGGATTTTAACAAGGCTAATCTGAAAACAAGACTCCCTAAATTTTATCAGCATATCGATTGCGCAACCAGGGGCGGAAAAACCTTGGATCACTGTTACTCTAACTTCCGCGACGCATATAAGGCCCTGCCCCGCCCCCCTTTCGGAAAAGCTGACCACAACTCCATTTTGCTGATACCTGCCTACAGACAAAAGCTAAAAAAAGAAGCTCCCACGCTGAGGTCTGTCCAACGCTGGTCCGACCAAGCTGACTCCACACTCCAAGACTGCTTCCATCACGTGGACTGGGACATGTTTCGTTTTGCGTCAAATAACAACATTGACGAATACGCTGATTCGGTGTGCGAGTTCATTAGAACGTGCGTTGAAGATATCGTTCCCATAGCAACGATTAAAACATTCCCTAACCAGAAACCATGGATTGATGGCAGCATTCGTGTGATACTGAAAGCGCGAACCACTGCTTTCAATCAGGGCAAGGTGTCTGGTAACATGACTGAATACAAACAATGCAGCTATTCCCTCCGTAAGGCTATCAAACAAGCTAAGCGTCAGTACAGAGACAAAGTAGAATCCCAATTCAACGGCTCAGACACAAAAGGCATGTGGCAGGGTCTACAGTCAATCACGGACTACAGGAAGAAATCCAGCCCAGTCACGGACCAGGATGTCTTGCTCCCAGGCAGACTAAATAACTTTTTTGCCCGCTTTGAGGACAATACAGTGCCACTGACACTGCCTGCAACGGAAAAATGCGGTCTCTCCTTCACTGCAGCCGAGGTGAGTAAAACATTTAAACGTGTTAACCCTCGCAAGGCTGCAGGCCCAGACGGCATCCCCAGACGCGCCCTCAGAGCATGCGCAGACCAGCTGGCTGGTATGTTTACGGACATATTCAATCAATCCCTATACCAGTCTGCTGTTCCCACATGCTTCAAGAGGGCCTCCATTGTTCCTGTTCCCAAGAAAGCTAAGGTAACTGAGCTAAATGACTACCGCCCCGTAGCACTCACTTCCGTCATCATGAAGTGCTTTGAGAGACTAGTCAAGGACCATATCACCTCCACCCTACCTGACTCCCTAGACCCACTCCAATTTGCTTACCGCTCAAATAGGTCCACAGACGATGCAATCTCAACCACACTGCACACTGCCCTAACCCATCTGGACAAGAGGAATACCTATGTGAGAATGCTGTTCATCGACTACAGCTCGGCATTCAACACCATAGTACCCTCCAAGCTCGTCATCAAGCTCGAGACCCTGTGCAACTGGGTACTGGACTTCCTGACGGGCCGCCCCCAGGTGGTGAGGGTAGGTAACAACATCTCCTCCCCGCTGATCCTCAACACTGGGGCCCCACAAGGGTGCGTTCTGAGCCCTCTCCTGTACTCCCTGTTCACCCACGACTGCGTGGCCACGCACGCCTCCAACTCAATCATCAAGTTTGCGGACGACACAACAGTGGTAGGCTTGATTACCAACAACGACGAGTCGGCCTACAGGGAGGAGGTGAGGGCCCTCGGAGTGTGGTGTCAGGAAAATAACCTCACACTCAACGTCAACAAAACTAAGGAGATGATTGTGGACTTCAGGAAACAGCAGAGGGAACACCCCCCTATCCACATCGATGGAACAGTAGTGGAGAGAGTAGCAAGTTTTAAGTTCCTCGGCATACACATCACAGACAAACTGAATTGGTCCACCCACACAGACAGCATCGTGAAGAAGGCGCAGCAGCGCCTCTTCAACCTCAGGAGGCTGAAGAAATTCGGCTTGTCACCAAAAGCACTCACAAACTTCTACAGAGGCACAATCGAGAGCATCCTGGCGGGCTGTATCACCGCCTGGTACGGCAACTGCTCCGCCCTCAACCGTGAGGCTCTCCAGAGGGTAGTGAGGTCTGCACAACGCATCATCGGGGGCAAACTACCTGCCCTCCAGGACACCTACACCACCCGATGTTACAGGAAGGCCATAAAGATCATCAAGGACATCTACCACCCGAGCCACTGCCTGTTCACCCCGCTATCATCCAGAAGGCGAGGTCAGTACAGGTGCATCAAAGCTGGGACCGAGAGACTGAAAAACAGCTTCTATCTCAAGGCCATCAGACTGTTAAACAGCCACCACTAACATTGAGTGGCTGCTGCCTACACACTGACACTGACTCAACTCCAGCCACTTTAATAATGGGAATTGATGGGAAATGTTGTAAATATATCACTAGCCACTTTAAACAATGCTACCTTATATAATGTTACTTACCCTACATTATTCATCTCATATGCATACCTATATACTGTACTCTATATCATCGACTGCATCCTTATGTAATACATGTATCACTAGCCACTTTAACTATGCCACTTTGTTTACATACTCATCTCACATGTATATACTGTACTCGATACCATCTACTGTATCTTGCCTATGCTGCTCTGTACCATCACTCATTCATATATCCTTATGTACATATTCTTTATCCCCTTACACTGTGTATAAGACAGTAGATTAGGAATTGTTAGTTAGATTACTTGTTGGTTATTACTGCATTGTCGGAACTAGAAGCACAAGCATTTCGCTACACTCGCATTAACATCTGCTAACCATGTGTATGTGACAAATAAAATTTGATTTGATTTGATATTGATATTATAGAGAAGCATGCGTAGTCAAGTGAACATATGGGTCCAGTGAGTGGTTGGGCTGGCTGGGGACACGGTGATTCAGACAGTTAGCATGGGGTGGAAATATATATTTTTTTACAGTTTTACTTATGCCATGTTAATATCTGAGTGAGAATGACTAACACAATTAATGTGGGTCCCCTGAAGGTCAGGGCCCCTGGGTACATGCTTGCTCCTTGTCTCTAAATCTTAATAGTAAGTTGAGTCCCCAAGTGAGTAAAAAAAGAAAAAGAACAGATTTTGCAGTTTTAAACAAAGTTTCCTGCAGTTCTGCAATTTATTTCATGGGGCGGAGAGAAAACGTTGCAATTTTATTACCATGGGTTGGAGATAAAAATATATTTTGAAGTTAATTCCTTGCAATTCTACACATTTTGCCATGACTTATGCCATGTTAATATCTGAGTGAGTGTGACTAACAAAATCTATAGGGGCCCCCTGGAGGTCATGGCCCCTGGGCACGTGCCCTGCGTGACAGGTCGGTATTGGGCCATGAAAACTACAAGTTTAGATAGCTGACATGGCAAATTGTGTGAGGACAGACACTGGGAGACAAGAAGCAAGTACAGGAAGTGAAGATTTAAAGGATAAACAGACATATAACAAAACAAGAACAGCGTCTGGACAGGGGGAACAAAACAACAAGCCAGGGTTTCCCAAACTCGGTCCTGCAGTCCCCCCTGCACGTGTTTTGTTGTTGTTGCCATAACATTACACAGCTGATTCAAATAATCCAAGCTTGATGATGAGTCAGCTGTGCAATGCTAGGACAAAAAAATCAATGTGCTGCAATACAAAACAAGAGAAGACATGTATGCTACTATGCAGAAGAAGACTTGTATGCTACTATGCAGAAGAAGACTTGTATGCTACTATGCAGAAGAAGACTTGTATGCTACTATGCAGAAGAAGACATGTATGCTACTATGCAGAAGAAGACATGTATGCTACTATGCAGATGAAGACATGTATGCTACTATGCAGAAGAAGACTTGTATGCTACTATGCAGAAGAAGACATGTATGCTACTATGCAGAAGAAGACTTGTATGCTACTATGCAGAAGAAGACATGTATGCTACTATGCAGAAGAAGACTTGTAGACATGTATGCTACTATGCAGAAGAAGACTTGTATGCTACTATGCAGAAGAAGACATGTATGCTACTATGCAGAAGAAGACATGTATGCTACTATGCAGAAGAAGACATGTATGCTACTATGCAGAAGAAGACTTGTATGCTACTATGCAGAAGAAGACATGTATGCTACTATGCAGAAGAAGACATGTATGCTACTATGCAGAAGAAGACTTGTATGCTACTATGCAGAAGAAGACATGTATGCTACTATGCAGAAGAAGACATGTATGCTACTATGCAGAAGAAGACTTGTATGCTACTATGCAGAAGAAGACATGTATGCTACTATGCAGAAGAAGACTTGTATGCTACTATGCAGAAGAAGACATGTATGCTACTATGCAGAAGAAGACTTGTATGCTACTATGCAGAAGAAGACATGTATGCTACTATGCAGAAGAAGACATGTATGCTACTATGCAGAAGAAGACATGTATGCTACTATGCAGAAGAAGACATGTATGCTACTATGCAGAAGACTTGTATGCTACTATGCAGAAGAAGACTTGTATGCTACTATGCAGAAGAAGACTTGTATGCTACTATGCAGAAGAAGACTTGTATGCTACTATGCAGAAGAAGACTTGTATGCTACTATGCAGAAGAAGACTTGTATGCTACTATGCAGAAGAAGACTTGTATGCTACTATGCAGAAGAAGACATGTATGCTACTGTGCAGAAGAAGACATGTATGCTACTGTGCAGTATAAGAATTAAGTGACTGGGGCCAACTGGTCATAATCTTGATTGCAGTCTCCATCTCTTGATAAAGCATTCTTCAGGTTCATCACTGACAGTCATCTAGAGAATTCAGCAGCAGTTGCTAGCTCGACTGGTTCTAGAAAAGTGCCTCATCATCAACCCGTGAAAGACGAATGCAGGACAGATGGACGGGAGATTCTCTCTGTGTAAGAACAGTCTCATCTCTTCACTCACAGAGGTTTGCCCCAGAATTGTCACCCTTATTTTTCACTCTGTCTCTCGCTCCCATCTCTTTCTTCATCTCTCTCTATAACCTGACTGCCCCCCCTCTTTATGTCCATCTCACTAAGCCGTGTCAGCAATACTCGCTCCGAAAACACCATGCAGTCGTTTCATCTTTCATGCAGCGGAACAACAGAGGGAATCGCATGAGCGACATCAAAGCTCAGTCAAGTCAAAGAGACTCCCACCCCTCGCCACTGTCTCACACACCGTTCCTTCAGACAAAAATACAGAGATTAAATCTACACATCGGTCACTCTCTATGGCACTGATGGCAGCAAAGTGGCATATTCACTAAAACATGCAAGTGAATCTAACAGAAAAAGAGCAGTGAGAATGTGTGATCAATGTACTGTTGAATGTAAACATTAAACGTGTTATTGATTTAATACACAGAGCTAACCTGAAGAGTTCACCTAGTTAACTGTGCATTGATACATTCAAATGATGAGTGTTATCAAAGTGACTGCTTCATTCTCATTCGTACAGTTGAAGTCGGACGTTTACATACACTTAGGTTGGAGTCATTAAGACTGTTTTTTCAACCACTCCACAAATTTCTTGTTAACAAACTATAGTTTTGGCAAGTCGGTTAGGACATCTACTCTGTGCATGACACAAGTCATTTTTCCAGCAATTGTTTACAGACAGATTATTTCACTTATCATTCACTGTATCACAATTCCAGTGGGTCAGAAGTTTACATACACTAAGATGACTGTGCCTTTAAAAAGCCTGGAAAATTCCAGATAATTATGTCATGGCTTTAGAAGCTTCTCATAGGCTAATAGACATAATTTGAGTCATTTGGAGGTGTACCTGTGGATGTATTTCAAGGCCTACCTTCAAACTCAGTGCCTCTTTGCTTGACATCAAGGGACAATCAAAAGAAATCCGCCAATACCTCAGAAAAACATTGTAGACCTCCACAAGTCTGGTTCATACTTGGGAGCAACTTCCAAATGCACGAAGGTACCACGTTCATCTGTACAAACAATAGTACGCAAGTATAAACACCATGTGACCACACAGCTGTCATACCTCTCAGGAAGGAGAAGCGTTCTGTCTCCTAGAGATGAACGTACTTTGGTGCGAAAAGTGCAAATCAATCCCAGAACAACAGCAAAGGACCTTGTGAAGATGCTAGAGGAAACAGGTACAAAAGTATCTATATCCACAGTAAAACAAGTCCTATATCGAGATAACCTGAAAGGCGATTAAGCAAGGAAGAAACCACTGCTTCAAAACCACCATAAAAAAGCCAGACTACGGATTGCAACTGCACATGGGGACAAAGATCGTACTTTTTTTGAGAAATGTCCTCTGGTCTGATGGAACAAATATTGAACTGTTTGGCCATAATGACCATTGTTATGTTTGGAGGAAAAAGGGGAAGGCTTGCAAGCCGAAGAACACCATCCCAACTGTGAAGCATGGGGGTGGCAGCATCATGTGTGGGGGTGCTTTGCTGCAGGAGGGACTGGTGCACTTCACAAAGTAGATGGCGTCATGAAAAAGGAAAATTAGTTGGATATATTGAAGCAACATCTCAAGACATCAGTCAGGAAGTTAAAGCTTGGTCGCAAATGGGTCTTCCAAATGGACAATGACCCCAAGCATACTTCCAAAGTTTTGGCAAAATCACTTAAGGACAACAAAGTCAAGGTATTGGAGTGGCCATCACAAAGCCCTGACCTCAATCTCATAGAACATTTGTGGGCAGAACTGAAAAGTGTGTGCGAGCAAGGAGGCCTACAAACCTTATTCAGTTACACCAGCTCTGACAGGAGGAATGGGCCAAAATTCACACAAGTTATTGTGGGAAGCTTGTGGAAGGCTACACAAAACGTTTGACACAAACCATTTAAAGGCAATGCTACCAAATACTAATTGAGTGTATGTAAACTTCTGACCCACTGCGAATGTGATGAAATAAATAAAAGCTGAAATAAATAATTCTCTCCACTATTACTCTGACATTTCACATTCATAAAATAAAGTGGTGATCCTAACTGACCTAAAACAGGGAATATTTTACTTGGATTAAATTTCAGGAATTGTGAAAACTGATTTTAAATGTATTTGGCTAAGGTGTATGTAAACTTCCGACTTCAACTGTATGTACATGCCCTCAGTACCATGCCTATATAAATTTAAAAACTGTTCAGTTACATACATACAGTACCAGTCAAAAGTTTGGACAGACCTACTCATCCAAGGATTGTTCTTTATTTTGACTATTTTCTACATTGTAGAATAAAATTGAAGACATCAAAACTATGAAATAACTATGTCGTCTCACTATTATTCTACAAGGTAGAAAATAGAAAGAAAGAAAAAACCTGAAATGGGTAGGTGTGCCCAAACGTTTGATTTGTACTGTACATACATCTCAAAGTTAAGAAATACACAACTACACTTTAGACGCACACACACACTAAGATCAATGACTGCACACTGTCGAGCCAATGAGATCGACCATCAGCTAACTCCATTTTAATTAGAAAATCAATTTAATGATTACATTTTAATTAAACTCGTCCTATCTAATTAAGATATGATATTGAGTGGATTGTGGTTTCTTGAGTTTATTTATTTATCTGTGACGTTTACCCCTGTCAGCCAGTCCTTATCACTACCAGTGCACATACAATGCATTCCACTGAGGATATGCTGCTATCAACTGAAAAACATAGCATCTCTGGTTTAAAATGAGGTTGAAAGTTCCAATGAATGCAAACTGGAAAACATAGTGGAGATCACCTGGTTCTCACTTTGTTGGGTGCTGCGCATTTCCGCAAGGACTGCGGTGCTGAAGAAATGCCATGCAGAGACCCAATAGATTACATTTCATAGTTCGCCCCTTTAGTTTGTACTATATAGATCAACGTTTTTTTGTGATCGAATCAACATTATATCATTCCCCTGTTCAATGCAACAAATCAAAACAAATCTGCAAGATTTAGTCTGTTATTTTGTTATACGCAGAACCAGAGCGAAACGGTGTAGAATTCTATTGGCGGGGGTAGCAGACCAACGCGTTTGCACGTTTGTTGATATTATGTGCTATTTAGCGAGTTATTTTCCCAGTTATAGATACGTATAAGTCAGCAATGGGGAAATAATGCTTCCTAGAAGAGCACAAAACCTGTAGGTTACATTTCAACCTGTCTTTGAAAAGCCAGTCAGTTAAAAAGCTTATTTTAATTTAAGGGGCAATGTTGTATTTTGAGACAGGCTTCAATATGCAAATAATGTAGGCCTGCATTGAACACCACATATAGGCTACTGAAGGCTATATCATAGAAATCAAAAGCTATTTCCATGTGAAAATGTTATGGGATTTGCTCCATCGTTATTGTTGGTAGACCTACATTATGCTTAAAATAGCTGCAATAGCCTTTTGGCTTATTGGCCTTTTTGGCTTAGTATTCACTGCTTAGTATTCACTGCTTAGTATTCACTGTAAATGCAAACCGGAAGTTCCTCAAAGTTTCTGATCACAATACCTCAAATTTGCTCAGTGTCCCCCAAAATTAGACGGAACATTGTCTACAAACTCTTTGTACAATCATTGATACAGTTTCAGAAGAAGAGACAGTCTTCAGCCAATCAGCACCTGTGAGAAATGACACAACACCGCAAAGCTACTTCAGTTATAGTAACACCCCCCAAAGTACCACACAATATAATAGAGAACACACATCCTCATCATGGGTCTTGAATGAAGAGAACCGGAAGAAACCGGTTTGTGGCTGCAAGCACTGTTGAGGTTCAGTGAACTCCAGGAGTGTTCTGTCATCCTCTTCCCTAATTAATACAGCCTTCAAACAGAGCTGATCTGCTCACCATTAATGGCTTGTCAGAGGTAGTAGGCCAGGGAGCCAGTTAGCTAACACTATGGGTTATGATAGTTCACTGGGATGGAGAGAGAGGGCTAACTCCACTCTATGGTCTTCTCCTTTGGAGGGAATTGTTAGTTTATACACCTGACCAGCTGTATCACGCAATCTCCATATTATCTCGGTCTTTCGTGTGTGTGTGTGTGTGTGTGTGTGTGTGTGTGTGTGTGTGTGTGTGTGTGTGTGTGTGTGTGTGTGTGTGTGTGTGTGTGTGTGTGTGTGTGTGTGTGTGTGTGTGTGTGTGTGTGTGTGTGTGTGTGCGTGTGTGTAAGTGTGTGTGAGGGGCTTGTGTGTGTGTGTGTGTGTGTGTGTGTGTGAGTGAGGGGCTGTGTGTGTGCGTGCGTGCGAGGGAGTGAAAGTCTGTGTGTGAGAGACAGAGAGAAGGCCTGATAAAGGCATTGTGTGTGTAATTGGTAGTGGCTTCCTCCTCTACCCTGAAGTGAAAGTAATTAAGATACAGCGGTTTTTAGAAGAGGATTGTAACGGTAATCCCTTCCTCCAATTCTAGTTTGCCATACAATGCAGCAACCAATAAAAATATTGCTCGAGTTAGCCTGAAAGTTAATCCCAATGTCATTGTTCCTGTTAGGCTGTTTCCAATCATGTCCTTTTTAAATCCCCCATTTTATGCAAGTTTACAGGTTTTCTATGCTCTGGAGAGGAGCAGCGCACGTGCACACACACGCCATCCCTGTAGACTACACTACACAGATCCCTTCTCCACATCACAGACTAGTGTTTGAAATGAACCTCCAACCTTCTTCGAGTTGCTAAACCGGTGTACCTATGTTTGTCCTCTGCATACCTGTCTCTGTTTGCTGAAATACATACTTTTAATAAAACGTTAATCAAATTCAACCACCGACGGTTTCCTCGTTGCTGTTGCTCTAATGGCAACTCAGTGTGAATGTGCATGTGCCAATTGAATCTCAACAAGGAAACAGTCAGTGGTTGTATTTGATTAACGTTTTATTTAAAAAGTATGGTTTTCAGCAAACAAAAAAAGGCATGCAGAGGACAAACATAGGTCCTCTGTCCATAGTGCCTTGAAGGAGTCTGAGGATAATTTAAAAAACTCTAGTCTGCAAACAACTCCGGAGGAGTTGAGGTACTTGCCTAGAGCTGTTGTGCCTCATTGTAAAATCAAAATATCATAGCAACTATTCACAATAATGTAAGCAGTCTCTAAATCATATTATGACATGGTCCTCTAATTACAAAATGCCCAGACAAGTTTTTCGTGACTACTTCAAATCTTCCAAAAGCAGAGCCAAGACAGGAGAATTCAGAGCCATGGGTGTAGTGGATATGGGTGTAGTGCATATGGGTGTAGTCTAGTGTCTAGTCTGGAGGAATCCAAACAAAAGGAGTCACCTTGTGGACATCTAGCAAGCTGCACCTATAAACAGGGGAGAGACTTTAAGCATGAAAGAAAGAGACTACTCAGTATGTGGTACATTCAGGTCCTCATTTTGACTTTAAACTGGTCGTCTGTTAAGCATGGAGAAATGTGGCATCTGCTCTCGAGGCTGCAACCAGGACTCAGTGGTGGGCGTAAGATAGTAATAATAAATCTGGGACATGCCAATTAATTAATGTTATATGGTATGGTATATATTCATTTCTGGATGTCCATCATCCATTTCGTATGATGTGTTACGAATTACAATTTGTACAATATGTTACAAATTACAATTTGTACAATATGTTATGAATTTTCAAAAGGTATGATATCTTACGAATTTACTGCAACCTGGACTCAGTGATAGGTGGCTAACGTTAACCGGGTTAGGGGTTAAGGGTTAAGGTTGGTGTAAAGGTTATGGTTATAAGGTAAGGGTTAAGGTTAGGGGAAGGGTTAGCTAACATGGTAAGTAGTTGCAAAGTCGCAAGTAGTTGCAGAGTTGCTAATTAGCTTAAATGCTAAAGTTGTCCGTGATGAGATTCAAACACGCAACCTTTGGGTTGCTAGACGTTCTCGTTATACACTGAGTGTACAAACCAAGCATTTCACTACACCCGCAGTAACATATGTGAAATATGTGTATGCGACCATTAACATTTGATTTGATTAGGAAAACCTTCCTAATATTGAGTTCCACCCCATTTTGCCCTCAGACCAGCCTCAATTCAACGGGGAATGGACTCTACAAGGTGTCGAATGTTCTACAGGGATGCTACCCCATGTTGACTCCAATGCTTCCCACAGTTGTGTCAAGTTGTCTGGATGTCCTTTGGGTGGAGGACCATTCTTGATACACATGGGAAACTGTTGAGCGTGAAAAACCCAGCAGTGTTGCAGTTCCTGACACAAACCACCAGTGTGCCTTGCACCGACGACCATACCCCTTTCAAAGGCAAAATCTACACTGACTGAAGTGGATTTAACAGGTGACATCAATAACGGATCATAGCTTTCACCTGGTCAGTCTATGTCATGGAAAGAGCAGGTGTTCACCTAATACTTTTTTTGCACTATTGGTTAGAGCGTGTAAGTAAGCATTTCACTGTAAGGTGAAACCTGTTGTATTCAGCGCACGTGACAAATAATCTGATTTGATCTTAATATTTTGTGCACTCAGCGTACAGTTGCCCATCCATCCACCCCGACCAACCATCCTACTTTAGTTTTTAACTTAACAAGTTAAATATAACTAAATGTCATCGGAATTGTTCTACATGGACCTCAAAGTAATTATTTATCATGAGAGGGCCATAAACAATAATTAGTAATGCTGCATACTCGAAGAAAGTTTCCGGTAAAAAAGACTGAAAAGATTTGGCATGGGTCCTCAGATCCTCAAAAGGTTCTACAACTGCACCAGAGAGCCTCCTGACTAGTTTCATCACTGCCTGGTATGACAACTGCTCGGCCTCCGACCACAAGGCACTACAGAGGATAGTGCATACGGCCCAGTACATCCCTGGGGCTAACCTTCCTGCCATCCAGGGCCTCTATACCAGGCGATGTCACAGGAAGGCCCTAAAAAATGTCAAAGACTCCAGCCACCCAAGTCATAGACCGTTCTCTCTGCTACCACATGGCAAGCGATACCAGAGCGCCAAGTCTTGGCTTCTAAACCAAGAGAAGAGTCTTCTAAACAGCTTCTACCCTCAAGCCATATGACTCCTCAACATCTAATCAAATGGCTACCCAGACTACTTGCATTGCCCCCCCGTTTTTACACTGCTGCTACTCTCTGTTATTATCTATGAATAGCCACTTTAATAACTCTACCTACTTGTACATATTACCTCAATTAACCGGTGCCCCCGCACATTGACTCTGTACCGGTGCCCCCTGTATATAGCCTCACTTTTGATATTTTACTGCTGCTCATTAATTATTATTATTTTTTATTTTTCTTACATTTTTTACTGCATTTTTGGTTAGGGCTTGTAAGTAAGCATTTCACTGTACGGTCTACACCTGTTGTATTCGGCGCATGACAAAATCAATTTGATTTGATCCACCAATAAGAGCTACTATAGTACCCTGGTCTGAGCCACAGTTTGTTACAGGGGGATTATATTTGATACCACCTCTGATATTTAGCACTACTTCCGTCCATGGATTTTTGATGGAACAGTGCTACTTTGTAATCGCTATGGAAACTAATGGTGACTCTGTATAATATGATAAAGCTTTTCCAGTTAAATCAGTGGGGACCAGTCTTGGTTACTTGTGTTTCTTGTCTCCCCCCTCCGCCTCTGGGTAGATATTGATGAGTGTGAGAGGAAACACCACAACCGCACCCAAGACCAGGAGTGTGTGAAAACATACAGGGACTCCCATTGTGTGCACATGGAGGGTCCTCACATAATACATGCAAGGCCTATGAATACCTCTCTTATGTAAGTAACTGGTGTAACAAGAACACCACTGGTGTCAAAACACTTTCCGTTGTAACCAAACCATATCGCGGTTCCCACGAGCCGGGTTGTGACAAAAACTCACACTCATTCTTATGTTTAATAAATGTATTGTATAGTGTGTGTGTGGCAGGCTTACAATGATGGCAAAAAGCAACATTTGAGAGTGTGCTGACCGTGGTGCTAGAGGGGGTACGCAGCTGGAGGTTGAATGTTTGAAATGGTACGGACTATAAAAAGTTTGGGAACCACTGCACTATGAGACTAAAGCTACACTGATTCAATGCAGAAAGAGATTCCCTACACTCTCAATCATTTTGAAACAAAACTAACAATTTAGTTGTTTCTGTGGAGAGAGAAAAATATATATTTTTGAAATGTCAGTGTCACCACTGTGCAGCTCCACCCATCATTTGGCTCACAACCACATTCACCTAAATTAGCCCTGGCTCTGAACAATTAATTTTTTATTGAGCATATAAATAACTGAAATTAAGACAGATACACAATACCACAATAGAAAACAACATTTAGAGGGGTTTAAGGATGTGAGTTTGAATTTATTCTTTTGTTTAGTTATATTTCCCGGGTGAAACAAGAACCCTCCTCACCCTACCCGTGAGTGGTGGGGGACAAGGCCTACTCCCAGGCTCCTTCCACTTCCTGCCTGTGTTCTCCAACTTGTCCGCCCCACGGGTGCCTGCAGGCGACACGCTGTGCTTCGGCCTGCTGGGGAGTCGTGGTCGCTACGCTCGGGCAGGGAGACGGATACTCTGCTCCGGTGAGCCCCATGCAGTGCCCTCTACTCTGGAGGCAGAGGTGGAGATGAGAGATTTTAGAGTGAAGAAGAGCGAGAAGGGAGAATGAGGGGGACAGTGGGAGAGAAGAGGAGAGAGCACTGTCTGGTGTGGTGGAGAGATTTGAACTACTGCAAGAGCATTGTGGGTAATGGCGAGGGGGAGGCCTCTGTGTAGATGGCTATGCTGTGTTACAAAGGAAGTCTGGAACTAGCCATACTGTTGTTTTTTCTCCCTGGTCTGTCAATACAGGGATCATAATGTAAATCTTTTAAAATGTTATATTGGGCTTTAGGCTGCTCTCATTATCACCTTGGCGAATTTGAGGTATTTTTATGAATGAACCGGAGGTTGTGTGTTTAGTACAATGTTTCTTTGGGCTATGGAATTAGTAGCTTCGGTGTTACAGGCAGAGCACCACCTCAGGTGTAATGTATACTTTCAATGAGAGGTAATTAGTATTGAGTTTCCATAGTTAAGTGGTATTTGTCTATATTTGTTTTGTATGCATTTGTTTTTGTAAGGCATGTGTGATTTGAGGTCCTCTTCAAACTATATGTTTTGTAACTTGTTTTTGCAATTTCTAAATGTTTATCATTTTGCTTAATTGGATATTCTCTGAAGTTGTAGGAATATGTTCATATAATAAATCTATCCATTTAAAAATTAGTCCCTGTAAAGCTTCACTGTGCATGAAAAAAACACTAATATCGTTGGCCAGGGAGACTTGGCTGAGGCACTCGTCCCACTCACCAGGCTATTGGAGCTGTGTCTTAGCCAGCTGATTGCGGAGTGTTCAATTAAATCGTTCCACCATTCCATTACACTGCAAATGATAGGAGCTGGTCCTGATCTTAACACCCAGCAACGGTCTCCAGACACTAAAGAACATTCAAATGACAATATTATCAAAACGTAAATCGTTTTCTAAATGTTGTCTATCCAGTGCACCTGGTCCTTACAGGGAGAGTAAACTACCTATCCATCTGCCCATGTATGCACTGGAAGGCAGACAAACAGGATCTATAAATCCAGCCATCCATCTGACAATGACCTGTACACACACAATCCAGAATGTCACAGGTCAGTTCTTCAGATGGTCATGAGGCTTATCTGCCTGATGAATAGAACGTTTTAGTTTTTCTAAAAATAAGGGTCTTATGCAAGGTTTGCCAAATTCAGTCCCCAGGACCCCAAAGGGGTGCATGTTTTGGTTTTTGCCCTAGCCCGACACAGCTGATTCAAATAATCAACTGATCATCAAGCTTTGATGATTTGAATCAGCTGTGTAGCTTTAGGGCAAAAACCAAAACGTGCACGCCCTGGGGTCCCAAGGACCGAGCTGGGGAAACGCTGAACTAGCGGTTAGTGTAGGGCCAGTAAGGTTGCTGATTCAAATCCCAGAGCAGACTAGGTGGGAGAAGAAAAATAGTCAATGTGTCCTTGAGCAAAGCACTTTGCCCTAATTGCCCCTGTAAGTCAGTCTGGATAAGAGCATCTGCTAAAAGAATAAATAAAAATAAGACTTACTGGGTCCGGGTGAGCACATGAAAGGTTGAACCCCATGCAAACAGCACACAGCAAGGCAGTGTGTTCCCTACAGATAGGTAATTCACTACTCGTGGCCCGAGAGGACCTCTGGCATGAGTACTCATCCTGAATGTAAGTTAAACTACCGTGGATGGCAGTGCCTAGCACAGCCTGGCATCATCACCAACCAGGCTACCCTAAAAAGGCGTGGCAACGAAGTGAATTTAGGGGTATGGCAACATGAGTATGTACAGCAAGGCATACAGAGTAGGATGTCATGCAGATTGTGGAGCTGGAGAGAAAAAGTTGACTGAAGTTGCGATCACTGGGTATGCTTCAGAATGTACTAAAATCAACAAGAACCTGTAAATTTATGTCCATGTGTCAATACTGGCTACTTGTGTCCCTAGACTAGATGCACTTTGTGCAGAGGGCTGGAATGAACATGAGACCCTCCTGGCTTGGACCCTAAACCGAGGGAGTAGGTGAGTAAGTGTAGATAATCAAAAAGCTGTCCCAAGTGGGTTTTGAGGCTCTGCCTGGCGCTACAACCTCCATCCTCCCAGTGTCCAAACACCTCTCTCAATAGACATTATGCTGGTACTGGTCACTCTATTCACAGTGGACAACAGTATAAAAACCTGCAGTCTTTATTAACAAATTGTCCAACTTCATCTGTACAGAACAAAAATCTAAACCAGGGAAATACGTTATTCTGTTACATCTCAAGTACATGGCATAATCAGAGATGAAAGCAAAGGACCTCCATAAATTTAAAACACATTTTACAAAACATTTTATCATAATCTTAAATCATGTTATAGTCATTGTTAAAGTTATCATTTCATTTTGACTTGATGAAAGCTTTTGACAGACAGAAATAACAGTAAGCAACAGTAGAACGACTCAACAGTATTTAATGCAGTCTGGATAGCACAAGAGAGGAGTGCTGGCAACAAAAAAAAAGCCATGAGTTCTTTTCTAGGCGTCTGTTAGAAGGTTACCCCTCTCCCAAGTTGGGGTATAACCGCTTTGAGGGGTGCACATACACACCTTTGCTCAGTTTGAAGGGGTGTTAGGAGTGGGCCAGGGGCCTGTGGTATATGTATACACACACACTATGTACATACATGAATGATCCCTATCTTACACACACTTTATGTACATACATGAAGGAACACTATCTGGGATTGTCAGAGTAGGCACGCATTGACCAATCTACCTTCTGGATCATGACAGCAGAGTCCATTTTACAAGTCAAATTATCAACTGTTTTTACAAGCAAGGAAGGAAGGAAGGAAGGAAGGACTCACACCAATTCAAGAACAAGGCAATGACATAGTAGCAATAGGAGAAAAACTACTAAAATCCCATTTAAATGGCATGACAGTTTGTTTTGCGAAAACAATTGTTGAATCATCATCATGAAAATGCCTTTGAACTCTTCTCGTTGAGAGGGCTTTCCTCTGACTGGATTGGTTAAAGTTTAAGCCCCATCTGAATAAGTACTTTTGAGTAATAACTGAAACAAAAATGGCAGCAGACAGAATTCATTCCCGCACTGAAGAAAGAAGCTCCTGGAGTGACAACACCAAAGCCCCCCCCACCACCACCCTCAGCTCCCAGGCTTCACTCGAAGGTGAAAGCCTTTGGCTATACAGGCAATAGAGTACCACAGTATGTGTCTTAATACCCATAAAACCTAGTGGTCAAACGGGGAAATGGTTCAAATGGTAAAAAGCTCTGGATTAACTATCCAATGTTAACTAAATGTAGTAATGAACAAAATTGGCTACTTTGCTTTAAATGGATAATTCTGTGAATTGTCTTGTGCAAGTTTTAAATTGACACAATACCTGTTAGCGAAGGTGTCAGCATGGATTTGTAGTTTTGCATGTCTACTTTTATGCTAATTTGCATTTTCGAATCAGAGTAAATAGAGCCAAATATATTGATAAGTCATCTTGTCGGATTGAGATTCATATGGTTATCCAAACGTCACGCCAGGGTAAGCCTACATGAAACACAGCCCTTAAGTGTTTCTAAAATCCCCTGTGAAAAACTCATTGAAACCATTTCCCTGTTTGACCACTAGGTTTTACGAGTATTTTGACACCACTGTGGGGCTCTGGAGAAAAGGCAACAAGAGAACATTCAAATCAAAAAAGGACTCAAACTTTGACCATTAGTAAACAAATAAATAAGGCTAGGACCAAACAATTTACAGTACCAGTCAAATGTTTGGACACACCTCATTCAAGGATGTCTTTATTTTTACTATTTTCTACATTGTAGAATAATAGTGAAGACATGAAATAACACATATGGAATCATGTGGTAACCAGAAAAAGTGTTAAATCAAAATATATTTTATATTTGAGATTCTTCAAAGTAGCCACCATTTGCCTTGACTGCTTTGCACACTTGGCATTCTCTCAACCAGCCTCATGAGGTAGTCACCTGGAATGCATTTCAATTAATAGGTGTGCTTTGTAGTCAAAGTCCTGCAAAGAAACTACTAAAGGACACCAATAAGAAGAGGCTTCCTTGGACCAAGAAACACGAGTAATGGACATTAGACCAGTGGAAATGTGTCCTTTGGCCTGTACAAATGTGAGATTTTTGGTGCGGTTCCCACCGTGAAGCATGGAGGAAGTGTGAAGGTGCTTCTCTGGTGACACTGTCAGTGATTTATTTAGAATTCAAGGCACACTTAACCAGCATGGCTACCACAGCATTATGCAGCGATACGCCATCCATTCTGGTTTGTGCTTAGTGGGACTATCATTTGTTTTTCAACAGGACAATTACCAAACTCCACCAGGACGTGTAAGGGCTATTTGACCAAGGAAACTGATGGAGTGCTGTATCAGATGACCTAGTCTCCATAATCACCTGACCTCAACCCAATTGAGATCGTTTGGGATGAGTTGGACCAGAGTGAAAGAAAAGCACCCAACAAGTGCTCAGCATATGTGGAAACTCCTTCAAGACTGTTTGAAAAGCATTCCAGGTGAAGCTGGTTGAGAAAATGCCAAGAGTGTGCAACGCTGTCATCAAAGCAAAGGATAGCTATTTGAAGAATCTCAAATATATCATTTTATTTGTTTAACACTTTTTTTTGGTTACTACACTTATTTCATAGTTGATGTCTTCACTATATTATTTTACAACGTAGAAAATAGTCAAAATAAAGAGAAATCCTTGAATGAGTATGTTTCCAAACATTTGACTGGTACTGCGCATATATAACTAAAATAACATAAATGTGCAATGGTTCCAGTATAATTTCAAACAAAAACTTCTCTATAAGAACGTGTCTTTATTTTTTTTTTGCATTGTTCTTGACCCCTTCTACCACCATCCTAACACCGCTAGATACCCTTGGCTTAGATCTGCTACATGGGAAGCTATGGAAATGTTAGTGTTCAAAATTAGACATATCTTGCTGCACCGTCTGTCACCAGTGTTGTGTCCAATCAGACCACCTAGACCCAGCTCTCCAACTTTGAAATGCCCATTGTTAACTCTGAGTACCTTGAGAGAAATGTGAGAGACTACTCGCCTGGATGTCCAGCCATCTGGTCAATGCTAACCGTTTCTCTACCATACCACCCATTCGGTTAGCATTGGCACTGGAGCCATCTATGATACACTGCCAGGTCTGTCAGTATAATGACAAATTGAGGAATCAATATTATTTATCATCAGTTATTATAAGTGTACAACTGATCTAATATACTGTAGGCTGTGTGACTCCTCTCCTCTGCGGCTCAGTCGGTGGAGGACAATTCACACCTGGCAGTCTCATGGCAAATCAGTGAATGTAATAAACATGGGCAACCTGAAGTCAGTCAACCCCCCCCTCCCCACCGCCCTCTCAGGAGAAGAACAACAATGTAATAGAAAAACAGTTAACACTCCCATTTCACACACTTTCATTCTCACAACCACTCACACTAAAAGCAATGTATCAGTACTGAAATCATTGAAAGCCTCTCGGGAAGAACATAAGTATGGAGACATTCTTTCTGTCTCTCTCACATAACTCTTGCTGTTTATTGTGAAGCTACCTCCCCTTCTACCCCACAGAAAACATCTGTAAAGAAATATTACCTCTAAATGAGATAAAGCAAAAAAAGAAAACCACTGCAAGAGAAACCAAAAGCAGAATCCAGAATTTTTGCTTTTGCCCCATTGGGCAGGCTTAACTGGGCCGCCCGACGGTACAGGTCTGTTAGCGTTAGCTGGTTAGCAGTGGAGCGATGGAGGACAAACAGGTGGCGGCAGCGTCCTTCTAGAAGTATCCTGTATAACTTCAGAACATCAGTCAGACACTGGAGTGGAGATGGTGGAGGGGTTATGAGTCGGTCTCACAGTCGGGGCATGTCCACTCTCACACCAGTGAAACCAACTACTATAGGGTAGACTGGGTAATCTAGGCCCGCTCCCTACGTGGCCCTCTGACAGCATAGCAATGATGACAGAAGCTCGAATGGCTGGCTCCCCCTAGAAGCCAGTCTCGGGGAGGGATGTGGAGGAGGCAGAAGAGGAGGATAAAAAGGAGATGGTTTGTACATAGAGCCAGGCTAAGGTCAGGGCAGCTGGGGCTATGTTGAGTGAGGGCCCTGTCCTGGTTCTGTGGCCCCTCTCTCTACCTGTCCTTCTGCTCCTGCATTAATCGCTTGGTCATGCGGCCACACAGCAGGCCAAACAGGAAGAGAATGCACACGCTCAGGCCAATCATAGCCAGGATGTAGGTCTTGGAGGGTGAGGTCATCACCTGCATGGCCAGGTCTGAGAAGCCTTCGGCCGGGGCCACCTTGGAGGGACATAGGGGGAGGGGAGCAGGTGTGGGTGTCAAAGTATGAAAAAGTAGAGATTGTTCAATGTGATATTGTGAGAGTTGAATCCTAGGCAATAAGAGGGTAGCAGCCACTGATAGCTCAATTCATGACAAAAAACATACACGGATTAAAAAGTGTGGTGGTAATGTTTGGTAGGTTCGCACTTGTGAGTGTTAAGGCAAGCTAGTGACGTCTTGTTGGTATGTTTGTGCGTGCGTCTTGTTCACCTTGGCAGCGTAGCTCCACATGTCGATGCGGTCCTGCAGTCTCTTCTTACACTCTGGCTGCAGACGCACCCTCTTGTCCTGCAGAGCCTCCATCAGACAGGACATCTCTGACGAGAAACACAAGCAAAAAGGTAAGGCCATTCAGCACAGAGGAAAAGGCCTTATAGGGGACAGGGATGCATGTACAAATGTGCAGGTGGTGTGTGTGTTTGTACTACTCACGGCGCCCTCGTCCTGGTGGAATGGCAGCACACTGGTGCTTGATGTCCAGAGCGCAGGCCGTGTGGAGGACAGGGTCCACAAAGATGTCTGCTTTACTCTCCTTCAGAATGTTCAGAACCTCCTGCAGAGAGGTGGGGTGATAAGAGAAATAAAAAGGATGTTTCTCAGACTCTTGGCTCTTAAGACGGCTGAACATTGACCGTTTCCGTTTACCAAGAGGAGAGGGAAGAGGACAGAACCACCCACCTTCTTGCAGCCCTCCACTTTGATCTTGAGAAGGTTGACTTTAAGACACTCCTCTACTTGACCGGTCTGCTCCTGGGCCGCAGCCTCCTCTGGACACAGCCGAGAGATCTGACACGCAGAAGGGTAATGTAACCACCATTTCTTAACTGTGTTACAAAGCATGTGTTTGTGTAATAGTCCTGGGGTGTATTCATTGTGACGATTCTGTAGCGAAATATTTCAACTGTTTCCTCCACACGGAAAATGATTTGCAACAACAGTTTTTATTTGGCAAATTCAGGAAGGTCCCTCCCTATTTCGTTCCGTTTGGTTCTTAAAAACTGTATATGGTTTCCATTGCAAGACAATGAATGCACCCTGTTAATACCCAATCACCTCATCAGTGCAGTGAATCTGCAGCTGCGGGTCCAGTCTGTAGTCCAGGGCTGACTCCTGTAGGATCACTCTGATCTGGTCCTCACAGTCTGGAGACAGACGCTGTGGACACACGTAAGAGAATGGTTTAAGTACACCCACACAGACAAACACACACACAGTACGTGTAACCTACCTACCAATCACTCAAACATGGTTGACTATACTGAACATATAAACATGTCAAATGTGGGTCCCATGAGCTGAAATAAAAGATCCCAGAAATGTTCAATACCCACCAAAAGCGTATTGCTCTCAAAAGTTATGCACAAATTGGTTTGCATCCCTGTTAGTGAGCAGTTCTCCTTTGCTAAGATAATCTATCCATCTGACAGGTGTGGCATATCAAGAAGATGATTAAACAGCTACACCCTGTGCTGGGGACAAAAGGCCACTAAAATGTGATGTTTCATCACACAACACGGATGTCTCAAGTTGAGGGAGCGTGCAATTGGCATGCTGACTGCAGGAATGTCCACCAGAGCTGTAGATCGACAATTTAATGTTAATTTCTCTACCATAAGCTGCAATGTCATTTTAGAGATATAGGCAGTACATTCACCCGGCCTCACAGCCGCAGACCACGTGTAACCACGCCAGCCCAGGACCTCCACATCCTGCTGCTTCACCTGCAGGGTCATCTGAGACCAGCCATCCGGACACCTGATGAAACTGAGGAGTATTTGTCTGTAATAAAGCCCTTTTGTGGGGTAAAAAACTCATTCTGATTGGCTGGGCCTGGCTCCCCAGTGGGTGGGCCTTGCACCCAAGTGGTTGGGCCACCAATGGCTGCACCACTGCCCAGTCGGGTGAATTACATATATTTGGGCCCAATTAATTCATTTCAATTGACTGATTTCCTTATATGAACTGTAACGCAGTAAAAATAGTTGAAATTGTTGAGTTAATATTTCTGGTCCGTATAAGGAGACACAGTAAACATGTGTAGTCTGACCTGGTCTGCATATTTGAGTTTGAGGCAGGAGACAACCTGTCCCTCCAGCTCACTGTCTCCTGTAGCCTTGTTCAGGATGCTTTGGCAGAATTTAGGGATGTCAGCCTTACACGACTTCCTCAGCACTGGGTTCAACCTGTAGTCTGGACAGAACACAGAAGACGACAGGGTGAACCATAGGGGTTAGTTTTTGGAGACAGGGTGAGAACCATAGGGGTAGGGTAATACTACAGAGGTGTTTACTGTATGTTTGATGGAAGCCATAATCTCTACTCATATTGTGAGCTATAGTGTGTGTATATTCATTATCCACCTGTATTCTGTGTGATCTGTCTCTTTGTGATCATCTGTTTACACTTGGGGTCCATCAGCTCGCTGTTTTTGTTCTGCTTCAGGCACTGCAGCATGTTCTTGGCATCAGCCTCAGTACAGAACCGCTGGCAGAGACAGACAACACTAGGACACTCAGAAACACAGATGAAGGCAGCGTAGCTGGTAAAACGTTGCTCTTCATTATCGATTAAATGTATTGCATCTATGCAGATTAAATACACAGACTGGGAGAGACCAACAGACAACATCATGTCTGTCATCATCATCATGTCTGTCTGGGACAGTCTTAGTAGCAGCCAGGGACTTCTCCTTCAGAAAATTATAATTACTCTGAAAAGTAACATCAATACGGACACAACGTCATCAGCAATCATGGTTTGACTGAAGCACCTTTGAGCATAGCTACATTGTTGAAAAGTTCCTTAGATTCCTTGCTTTGGGTCCTTGTGTTATGCATTCGGTGCTAAAATGACTCTGAAAAGTACATACCCGAATCATCTGCTTGCAGACCCTCATGAGTTGGAAGTCCAGCTCTGGGTCCATCATCTCTACCTCCTGCAGCTTGAACACCCTGTGGTGACAGCGCTGGGTCAGCTGCCTCTTGTTCTCCTTCAGACATTCTATCACCTATTACAAACGTCACAGTCATCAATAGTTGCCATCATCGTAATCAATAGTTATGAAAAATACTGTGTTTACTAAATGCCTTTTCAAGGCACACAAACAGCTGTCAGTGGGCCTTACCTGTGCATTCCCGAAGGCCACGTTCTGGCACAGCCTCCCGATGTCCTGCTTACAGGAGTCGTAGAGCTCAGGCTCCAGACGAACATCCTCAGACATCTCCAGCTCCTCCACCCTCAGCTGCTTACGACACTTGACAGACACGCGCTGCTCCTTGACGTCCTGAAGAGTGTCGTTCCTCACCGTGGTGCTTAGACAGAGCACTACATCCACCCTAGAGAGACAGCAAGAGAGACAACGTTTGGGTCCGTTTAAAGTTTGACTGTAGTTTGGTCAACTATGCCCAGGTTCTCAGACGAGACTCACTTCTTCTTGATGTTAGGGCAGAGTTTGAGCACATCCTCTTTGCAGGCCATCTTAAACTTGTAGGAGAAACGGAAGTCCTTAATCTGGACCTGAGAGGGAGAAGGGAAACGCAGAGAAATGGGAGTGAAGCAACTGTCAAAGTCGTGGGTTCAAATCTCATATACTATCAAACTGGATGAACTCACTGCACTGTAAGTTGCTTTGGATGAAAGCATTGGTTTAGAGGCATATTGAATGTTTCTCACTTCCATCTATACAATAATTTCAGATCGACACCAGTGTCAGGAGTTTATTTGGAATTGGGCGACAGACAGACTCACCAGTTGGAAATGTGTGACTCCCACAGCACACTTGTCGTTCATCTCCTTCTGGTGTTTGTTTTGCACCAGACACTCCATCAGATCCCCCGTGTCGATCTGGTTATCTGCCACCTCCTGGGAGAGAGAAGGGGAGAAATGGTCAGGATAACCTGATCAGTTAAATCAGCTGATGGATCATTTTACATTCTTGACAGGAGAGACATCCCGGTCATTGTTAGTGGAGTTAAAATGGGGGTTGGTGGTATGAGAAACCGAGAGGGCGCTCGGGGCTGTGGTAGAGGTAGGACTCACGTGACAGTGCGACTGGATGACTGGCTCACAGGCTCTCATCAGCAGGGTCTCAATCTGAATGTCCTGGTGGGAAAAGAGAAGAATGCCCTTTTACCATGTGACCAACCATAGTTTACCACAGCCAGTTCTCCTTACAGAGCAGTCAGCAAGTCAGTCAGTCAACCAGTTAGTCAGCATGTCCCTGGTACTCCCGTCTCTCTCACCTCAGACGCCAGTTCAGTCAGGTTGCCCACCACATCCCTGCACTCTGACACCAGCTCCTCTAGGTGGTCCTGTAGACACTCCAGTTCCTGGAACACCAAAAAGTCCATGCCAAACTTTTTACACCCTGGTTGTGCAATTACTGTCCCCCTGATCTAGCCCCAATATGTACAGCCATATTCTATAGTAAAGGACTGTCTGCATCCAGCATTTTAAAGCAAAACCATCACGTCAGCAGTTACAGGCTACAATTCAATTAATGGATGAGATGGCAGACAGCAAGCAATCTCCTCCAGTACCTGTCCAGACTCAGTTTTCTCACTGCACCACTTCCCCAGGTCAGTCATACAGCGTCTCTGCAGCTCTGGGTCCAGCTTCACATCCAGCGCCCTCTGGTGGAGGATACGCTGCACCTCCACTTTACAGTCTCGGGACAGCTAAAGAAGATCAAAAGAACATTACTCAACACTATTAAAAAAAACTGGATCAATTACATTTCTATCCAGTCAATTGGACATTCAGGAACTTCCTAAATTTACTGATTTGAAATGGAATTGAGGCCAACCCTGTTTAGGATGCAGGACAAGAAAACTAGACAGTAGGGGAGATAGGAGCCCCCAAGACAGACCGGTGTCAACACTTATGGAAGGTCCCATCAGAATTATGTGTTTGCTTGTAGTGTACCTTCAGTATATTGAATGGGTAATCACAATAAATAATCCCACTGTTAACGTCACCAATCAACCATTCCAGTCAAATATTAACAAATGTCCAAATGCAGATGTTATTATATCAATATCAAATCATTTCTGGTAAAGACGATTTACTCAGAGAATTTAGCATGATTAGAGATTAGAATGTGATTACAGCCACTGCTCAATAGAACTCGACAATGCTCCATGAGCAGAACGGCACCAAAGTCGAGCGTCATCTGACAAGCTAACTAGTGCCTGCAGGATCATGTGGGATAACATGGGCTTTTTATAAATGAAATCCACAGAATAATAATGTCTTAATTTACAAACAGAATCACTATGTACCCCCCCCCCCCCCCCCATTTTTGTTTTGTTTTGTTTATTTATGAGTTTTCCCTTTAAAAATCACCATAGAAACAGGCCCTCTCAAAGTTGATTGACCAGGGTTGAGGAATAGAAAGCCATGGAGAGAAGAAAATGACAAAGGGTACCAAGTTGATTTTGATTGGTCCAAAGCGTGGAAACGCCTCCAAATGTTACCACCTCACAAAGTTAAAATATGGAAGCGATACAACCAAGACCAATGCAGTCTAAACTAGCAACGTTCACAACAACCAATCTTATTTAAATCAACACTGTACAAGCATATTAATGTTATAATATTGTAGAGAACAATTTAATGATTCACTGTATGTGATTCATACTGGCATAGGCAAAAACAAAACTAGGTTAAGACACTAATTTAGTAGCACCCTCTTGAATTGGCCCGTATTTCACGTCATTCTAGAGCAAGAATTTTGCTAGGACTGTCTGGGAGTGGTTATTGGTAGACAGGTTTGGAACTCTGTTATTGAGCTATTAACCAATTTACCGCCTGGTGATGTCACCAGGCAAGCCGAAACTCACACCAATCAGGCTGATGAGGTCTTGCATAGATTGCATTTTCAACCAGCAACTACCAGGAAATAACAGATTCCATTTAACACTTTTACAGTGTTCGTTTCTGCCAGAAAACATAACTTTGACTGCACTGGGCCTTTAAGGTAGTCATTCTCAAGACCATTTCCTGAGTATAGTGATCGTTACATCACATAATCCCACTACTGATATCAATGACACAGTCAACATGTAGAGGTGCATGCACTCATATTTTAAGTCTTTGGCTAAATAATTTCATCATCAAAAAAGTAATTGAATTTAAATTTTTGACCAGAATCAACTTCGGGAATCAGAACCTAATCAAATTGTGATAATCATCACTAACAAAATACTGAACATACAACGAAAACACGTCTTCCTGTTTCATCCACTGCATTTCCCTTTTAAAAAGGACAACACCATCAGAATGTACTGAGGACAGATGCATTTCTAAAAAGGTCCTAGATCACTTCAGACAATATTTTGGTTTTCTGTGATAATTTGACATTTAGCTACATCTATATTCATGTTCCTCTACATTAGCCACTGATAGCTACGTTTTGTGCAGCGCACTGCGGTGAAATCAGTCCTACCCGCCGTCCCTGCTCCTCTGTGCGGTAGGCGTGGCGGTACAGACAGGAGAAGATGGCACCAGGTGGCATCATCTCACTTGTCTCGTTCCAGCCGTGGGCGTGGCACAGGCGGGAGGCATCGCCCTGGCACTTCTTATAGAGGATGGGGTCCAGTCTGGCAGACAGTAAGAGTAGTGTGTGTGAGGATTAAGCAAAGACATTTATAACATCCTTTTACATCAGAAATTGTCAAAGTGATTTTACAGTAACCCGGCCTAGACCCAAAAGAACAAGCAAAAGCACAATGTGGGAAACCATACCAGGGCACACTGACCAGGCATACTAAAAACCCTTAATATGGAGTCTGATCAGGCCCCTAATAGGCTTTGAATGTGTGAAGCATGTGAGAGAAAAATTACAAGGCTGTTTAATACTGTTTATGCATCGAAAAGCTATGAGGAGTACTCTCTCATCCGTGTCTGTGGGGCTGAGTTGGGCCTCTGGAGCTTGAGCTGACAATCGAGTTGCAGCCTAACATTCCATAGACAACATGTGGTAGGTGTAACCGAGATAGCCTGGAGGAGTAGAAGAAAACCCCTCATTGTTTCTAATCATCTGGGAAACTAAACCGGGGTTGGGTTAAAACGGCACCAGGTGCAGATAACCATAAGTTGAACCCAAGATGGCCGATCTGCCTGGGGGGGTGGAACCAGCCATGACTAAGCATTCTTAGTGTCAGCTATATGAGAAACAGGATTCCTCTGTAAAGGTTAAGCTCTCGGCAACACACTTTAAAGTGAGCGGTCGACCAGCCTCATTATTGCAATAATTAATCAATATTGAATAAAGATGATTGTCATTTCTTCAAACAGTCTCTCACTTGATTAGAATATTCCACGACAAGCATCACCATAAACTAGTAGCATTGCTACTTACTTCCAGTCCCGTGCTATGAAGTACTGCAGTTCCAGCAGCCGGTGTTCACAGTCCTCCACCATCTTCTCGGTGTACAGGTGCTCCATCAGACAAGACAGGATCCTACACAAAAGCACATTGGAGCTTAACAATTCCACAGATATACAAAGTACTCCATGCAATTTGACATACAAATGTTCTGCTAGCTTTGTGTAAATCAAGCAGGAAATAGGAACAATTTGGTGACTCACATGGGGTCTCCGTTGCGGATGTGTTTGCAGGCGGTCTGGATGACAGACTCACAAGCCTCGTTCAGGGCCCGGTCAATACGGTAGTCTGCCCCAGGATCAGCCTCCTGGATCAGGGTTTGTAGCTAAGAGAAAGAGCGAGAGACCCAAACCTTCAACAACCACTGTCTGGTAATGGGAGGGTTACACAGCTAGATGACTAGGCAAACTGCACGTGTAGTAAAACGTGACAGTGGTTCTCTTTTCTGTTTGACCTCGGTGGTGGAATGTCCTATATATAACTCATTTTAAGATTTATTCCTGGTGATTTTACAGGCATTTTTTTTTTAACTACAAAAAATAAATAAATAAAAAACTCTGAACACCAACCCTTCCAGACCTCCCCCGCCCACCTTACACAGCAGCACCACTCCTGGGGAGAACCCTGTGAACTCACAGCTTTCTGGCAGAGGTTGTCGATGGTGCCCATGTCTCCTCGGCCCACCCTCATGAGGCAGTGCAGGGTACGTCCCTTGCGGTGGAGGCCGGAGCAGTGGGCCTCGATCTCCCCACGGCAGTGCAGCACGATCTCAGGGCTCAGAGAGAAGTCCTCCATCAACATCCTCCTGTAGTCTAACATCTCCCCCTGACACTCACCGCTCACCGCACGACCTGGAACACACACACGTCAGGAAAAGTCACAAAGGAACTACAAGTGGGGCACTAGAAAGGCATTTCATTAAGTGGAGAGAAAAACCCTCAAAGTAACAGTAGTGTGACACCGTATGAGAGAAAGACTAATACAGATTGACAAAACAGGTTGACAGGGAGAGACACAGATATAGATTAGGAAGAAGAGACAGCCAGCCTAACCTCTGTGTACGGCAGACTCCAGACAGAGCAGCAGGTAGGAGAGGCGTGCCTCGCGGGCGCGGGGCATGTTGGTGTCCACGCTGCAGTGGTACTTCCTCAGGTCTGTCTTGCAGGCCTTGGCCAGGGAGTAGCTCACCTTGTAGTCCTGGGTAATCAGCTTCTGACGCGTGGTCAGGGCCTCTCTGCACTGTGGTGGTCAACAAAAACACAGCTCTGGTCACAATCTCCATCTGACTCACTGACTAATAGAATGGAATTACCAGAACAGATATTCCCATTCAAAGGTGTTCTCTACATTTTAGACAACCATGCTGACAAAATGCCTTGCAATAACAGCATTATTCATATGGACAAAGGACAAGTAGCAGAAGATGGATATTATTATTTTGGCGATGACTCCGTTCCAACCAGGCTGAAGAGCAGAACACGTACCTTTTCAGACATGGCCTCCTCAAACTTGTGGTTGAAGAGACACTTGTAAACTCTGCCCTCTCCGGCTGGAGTCTAGATATCAAAGAAAACAGAATTGTGATTCAATGATGAATTCATTTTCACATTCCCAAAGTTAGTGACAAAAACACCTTTGCAAGGAGCTTGGATTCAACTCGGATAAAAGTCTGAATGCATCTGACCCCGAATCTCAAATTTTTTCCTCTAATGAAATGAGAGACGAGAAGTGAACAGGAAGAAGGTACTCACATTTTCACAGAAGCGCTCCCGGTCCTCCCGGCAGGAAAAGTAGAGGTATCTATCCAGGTGGAAGTCGTCTGAGGAAAGTTCGGCCACACGCATGATGGCCTTCTTACAGTCAGGCCTGATGGCATGGGCCCCAGGCTGCTCCTCTGCCTCCCTGACCAGACCCTTCTCCAGGCATGCTATCACCTCACCTTGGGAGTGCACATCCTGAGGGACAGACAGGGTGGCATGGGGACAGTGAGATGGATACGTTCAAGCTGGCTACAGCACTGACGCGTCTCTGTGCGAGGCCAGGAGAAGTGTTAGCGCCCAGAGTTGCGTTTTGGATGCAATGTTTTTATCAAATATTTTATTTCAAAGGATTTATTTTAGCAATTTAATGGAACACACAACCACAAAAATAGCAAGAGAGGGGAGGAAATACACTAGTAAATACAGAGAAGTTAAATATTTTAACTTTTTTGACGCTGAATTATTCTTTATTAATTCAGCATCAGGAGTTATTGCCGTTGTGTTGCCCTGACAACTGGCTTCTGAATCCTGAAGGCATGGTCATTAATCATCCTGTAGAAAGGAATAATTCAGAGGATGCCAGGAAGAAAATATAAATTGTTTAACACTGGGAGTTTCGGGAGCGTGGAAGCTAAATTTGTCATAAATCATGACTGAAGTAGCTAAGTTACTGACTGCAGTGAGCAGAAACTCAGGAGGTCTTATAGCCAGGAAAACCACACTGGAGCTCAGAGCAGCACAGAGGCAGTAACTCAAGCCTGACTACATTATGCCCAAAGCAGGAAACCTCATGTAGTCATAAGCCATGGTAGAACACAAAGTGTCAAATAAAAAGGAAAACCAAACAAATTAGAAACCTGCACAAACAAAAATGGGCATATCCTGCGCCTGTCCATGTTTTTTGTTACCTCTAGAGACAGAGACCAATTCATACAAATCGAATTCTATATAAAGCCGCCATGACAAAATACTGATTTAAAAAGTGAGCAAGTGTTCCATCTTCACAGACTTGTAGGCTACTGAGTCGCCAGTGAAATGAGTTGAGAGTAGACAGTAAGAAGAGACAGGTGTGTATGACAGTTAGACAAGGTTAGATCTATGCCTATAGATGTGGTCCTCTATAACTCAGCTGTTAAAGCATGGCCAGGACAGTGGGTTCAATTCCTGGGACCAAATGTATGTAAAGCGTCTGCTAAATAGCATGTACTCTGATATAACACAGAGCAATAACAGACAGGTGAGAGAAGGCCACGAGAGCAGTCACCTTCTCGCCGGTGGATATGCTGCCACAGTGCAGGCTGTTGATGTCCTCGCGACAATTGTCCATGAAGCCACAGATGAGGCGGTAGTCGCTGAACACGATGCTGGTCATCTTGGTGATGTACTGGTTGCACTGGTACTCCGTGATGTTGCCACGGTGATCCACCAGGCAGGAAACCAGGTAGCCCTTTCCTCTCTCCTCCGCCGCACATTCTTTTATCTGAGTGGAAGGAGAGGAAAATTATGGTTAGCATATATCACAATATATCTTTCTTACACACTGAGTTTGCATGGCATCAAAGGCCTGTGCATGCAGGGGTTAAGCCAAAACCAATCCATGATTAAAGAAATGGAAGAAACTACTATAGGCAAGTCACTTTTTTCTGTAATTGAAGCTTTTCCAGTTAAGTGCATGGGTGTGTTAGGCCTACTTCCAAACGGTGTGTTGGTACTAGGTGTTGCTAGGTGCCAGGGACAGTGACAGTAGTAGCATGAGGACATGACCTAGTAGCGGTAGGTAGCCTGATGGTTAGAGCATTGGGCCAGAAACCAAAAGGTCGCTAGTTCAAATCCCAGAGTCGACAATATGAACAATCTGTCAATGTGCCCTTGAGCAAGGGTTGCCGTTGATAATGGCTGACCCTGGCCGCTCGCCGAGGGTGTCTCAGGGGGAGTTGGGATATGCAAAAAGCCCATTTCATGCATGTGTATAACACACTTGTACATATGTGAAACAGGACAAATAAGCAGATCTAATCATTATTATTACCTATAGTCAGATCCATAAAGCTCTGCCAGCTAGCTAGCCAACTTACGTCGGAGATGGTGGTCTTGCACACCTCCACAGCCACAGACTCAAACTTGGGGTCAGTCGTCAGGTTCAGCTTGTAGTTCCACAGGAGCTGGAGAAAGAAGACATTAAACAAGTCTATTGATAGCTTAGAGAAAAACGGTACAGGTCCACTGTGAGTGCGAAATGCAAGCAGGGGTGTGATAGCAGGTCAGACCACAAGTGGGGCTAACAACGCTGTATTAAATCGTTATTCACATTCAGTTACACAAACTGAAAGGACAGTTTAATGATGTGAGGAAGTTCAAAACACTTACATGGTTGCAGTCAGCAGCGATCTCGGTTTCCTGGAGAGAAAAAAAAAGGGTCAAACTATGATCCGAACCGTAAAGAGAAGCAGGAACATGCTGGGCAGTGAGCAATTAACAGCACAAGGCCAAACAAACAAACAGTGATGCAGCACTTGGGTTGTCAGTTGGCGTAGAGAAGAGCTGAACACAACACTTTGCCACCAGTCAAATGTAATGACTCATTAACTTGTAGGGCTGTAGAAACATACGAGTCTCACCGGTCAATATCAGTCCCATTTGACTTTATACCGTTAGTGGACCTGTGCTTAATATAGCTACTGTCTTGACTGAGCCCACCTCCTAAATTATCACAAGGCCATTGAGGAGGAGAGGAATGTCTGCATGCCTCTCCTTAGCACCTCTCAGGCCAGGCTGACTGATGTTTGGCCTCTATGGGAGCTGAGCCGCAGGAGGCTGACTGTAAGCAATGCAGGCCTGTCCAACAAAGCACCAATCAGCGCATTAGCGATAAAATAACATCTCTACAAAATGGTCTACTACAATCTACAGGAGGGCAGGGCCACATGGCAGCCAAATCGTATGCTAGCATTGGAAATAATGTCACTATCTGAATATCATGCATTTTTTCCCCAGTCAAAATAAAAAAATATTTGATTAAACTTTGGAACTGATTTGTAGTGCAACTTAGGAGATGCCACTGCTTGCTGCAGTTCGGGGGATGGGCAGAGGTCAGAGTGTGTTTGACGAGCGAGCATACGGACTCTTACTTGCTAAACAAACTTGTAGACGCCATATATCATCATCATATCTGGTAGTGGCCGTCTAATGCATCAAATCGATGCAAAGAAACTAGCTAAGATAGCTAGCTGGCTACTGTATTTTGCTTTGCTTCCCGTCCTTATTTACAGCAAATCCATTCAGATTCCACAGCCTTACCTGGTGGTTGCTCGTTGTAGCGGACTCCTCATTTAGCTAACTTAATTCCGTAACGTTAATTCCATTTAGCTTTGATTAGAGATCTCCCACTTCACTTGCTACACATGGAGCCGCTTTCTCGTGCCACCTTGATTGGCCGACAATAACACGCGTGAAACTCCTGTAGGCTACCGTAGGTATTTATGGGGCGCAAGTCATGAAAACGACATGCAAATGTTTGTTTTATTGAATTAAGAATGTTGTGAAATATCATTCTGTTTAGCAAAGTCAGTAATATTGATAAAGCCTTTTCCATTGATAAAAATAGGCCCGTTTTTTTTCTTACTCTTTGAAGTATTCGAACGCTAACGTCCGTTTGGATATTCGAATATCCGTGCCCCTCCCTAGTGAGTTAGTACACACACACGGGTTGCAAAGGGTCGGGAAACTTACTCGTACATTTCTAGAAATTTGCCATGGGAAGTTAAGCCCGGGAATGTTGCTTAAATTCATTTAAAAAAGGTTAGCTTACTAACAGTAAACCTTTTTCTGTGGGATACACAAGGCAATTCTAGGTCTTGTGGCATATTTTGGTTAAACAATCCCCAATTCAATGGAATTGCAACCCTCTGCATGCACAGTGCTTTCTTCCATCACGTGTACAGCTGATTCTCAAGATATTGCACCCTAATGAGATGCTATTGAGCTAAGGACTACATGCTTTCTGATAAGTTTTGATAACAATAATGGGTGGGGCGAATAATTTATTAGATTATTTTGTTAACTAGTAAATAGTAGCCTACAGCAAAGTGTGTTTAAATCATTTCTAACTTCCTAACAATTTCTACGAGTTAGTTGTTGCTACCATGTGGGTTTTAGCTTGCTTAAGCCTGCTAACTGAGTGTTAATTCACTTGTTTCCATACACGTTTTATTTTAAAACGTTTATCTTACAAAGGAGTTGTTTAATCTAACTATTTATCTGTACTTGGAATTGCATTTTGTTTTTACTAATCTTTACAGGAAAATGCCACGGGCACTATCTGATGTGTAGAGACATTTCACAACAGAAGGAAAATGTAGTTGGAAAAGCTGTGTACATTTGCAAATACTGTGCCAAATCATGTGAATAACAACAACAAAGATGCAGAATCATCTGCTCTAAAGTTCCCTCAGAGCTCACAACAAGCTACCTCTGACAAAAGTGCCTCTACTTCTATTTGAGGTGAAAATTATGATGAATCAGACACCTTATCGATAGCAACAGCTTATGGTCCTCCTGGAATCAAGTTGACTCAATGGAGGAACGTAGTCAGAAATGCTGATCAATGTCTTGCTCGAGCTGTGTATGCCACTGGTTCACCCTCTGATGCTCACAAGCAATGTGTATTGGAAGAGATTTCTGAATGTTCTTTGCCCAGCATACACCCCTCCAGCCAGACATGCTTTATCTACTAATTTGCTGGATACAGAGTTCAAGTGAAGGTCAAGCAAATCATAGAGAAAGCAGACTATTGGAATCATCTCTGATGGGTGGTCGAACGATTGTGGGCAAGGAATAATTAACCTCATCTCCACCCCTCAACTAGTATTCTACAAGAGCACAGACACATCAGTCTCTTAATTGCAGATTGGCTGATGGCAGTAATCAATCACCTTGGACCACAGAAGGTATATTTGCACTGGTGACAGACAATGCTGCAAACATGAAGGCTGCCTGGTCTAAAGTGGAGGAGTCCTACCCTCACATTACACCCATTAGCTGTGCTGCTCATGCATTGAATCTGCTTCTCAGGGACATCATGGCACTGAAAACAATGGATACACTCTACAAGAAACCCAAGGAAACCGTTAGGTATGTGAAGGGTCATCAAGTTATAGCAGCAAAGTGAGAAGAATAAGAGCACCACATTGAAGCTGCCCAGCAACACCTGTTTTTTTATTTGTTATTTCACCTTTTTTTTTAACCTGGTAGGCTAGTTGAGAACAAGTTCTCATTTACAACTGCAAACTGGCCAAGATAAAGCAAATCAGTTTGACACAGAGTTACACATGGAATAAACATACAGTCAATAATAGGGTAGGGGGAAAAAAATCTATATAGTGTGTGCAAATAAGGTAAGGGAGGTAAGGCAATAAATAGGCCATGGTGGTGAGGTAATTACAATATAGCAATTAAACATTGGAGTGATAGATGTGCAAAAGATGAATGTGCAAGTAGAGATACTGGGGTGCAAAGGAGCAAGATAAATAAATACAGTATGGGGATGAGGTAGATTGGATGGGGTATTTACAGTTGGGCTATGTACAGGTGCAGTGATCTGTGAGCTGCTCTGACAGCTGGTGCTTAAAGTTAGTGAGGGAGATGCGCGTCTCCAGCTTCAGTGATTTTTGCAGCGGCCAACGGAAGAATTGGCTTTGGGGGTGACCAGTGAAATATACCAGCTGGAGCACGTGCTACGGGTGGGTGCTGCTATGGTGACCAGTGAGCTCAAACAAGGCGGGGCTTTAACTAGCAGAGATTTGAATATGACCTGGAACTTAGTGCGTTTGGCGACAAGTATGAAGCGAGGGCCAGTCAACGAGAGTGTACAGGTCGCAGTGGTGGGTAGTATATGGGGCTTTGGTGACAAAACAGATGGCACTGTGATAGACTGCATCCAATTTGCTGAGTAAAGTGTTGGAGGCTATTTTGTAAATGACATGGCCGAAATCGAGGATGGTCAGTTTTACGAGGGTATGTTTGGCAGCATGAGTGAAGGATGCTTTGTTGCAATATAGGAAGCCAATTCTAGATGTAGTTTTGGATTGGAGATGCTTAATGTGAGTCTGGAAGGAGAGTTTACAGTCTAACCAGACACCTAGGTATTTGTAGTTGTCCACATATTCTAAGTCAGAATGGTCCAGAGTAGGGATGCTGGACGGGCGGGCAGCGATCGGTTGAAGAGCATGCATTTAGTTCTACTTGCATTTAAGAGCAGTTGGAGGCCACGGATGGCATTGTATGGCATTGAAGCGCGTCTGGAGGTTCGTTAACACAGTGTCCAAAGAAGGGCCAGAAGTATACAGAAAGGTGATGTCTGCGTAGAGGTGGATCAGAGAATCACCAGCAGCAAGAGCAACATTATTGATGTATACAGAGAAGAGAGTTGGCCTGAGAATTGAACCCTGTGACACCCCCATAGAGACTGCCAGAGGTCCGGACAACAGGCCCTCCGATTTGACACACTGAACTCTATCAGAGAAGTAGTTGGTGAACCAGGTGAGGCAGTCATTTGAGAAATCAAGGCTGCTGAGTCTGCCGATAAGAATGTGGTGATTGACAGAGTCGAAAGCCTTGGCCAGGTAAATGAATACGGCTCCACAGTGATGGCGGTTATGATATCATTTAGGACCTTGAGCATGGCTGAGGTGCACCCATGACCAGCTCTAAAACTAGATTGCATAGTGCTCTGTTTGTTAACTTGGCTTTTGAAGACCTTAGAAAGGCAGGGTAGGATCGACATAGGTCTGTAGCAGTTTGGGTCTAGAGTGTCTCCCCCTTTGAAGAGGGGGGTGACAGCGGCAGCTTTCCAATCTTTGGGAATCTCAGACGATATGAAAGAGAGGTTGAACAAGTTATTAATAGGGGTTGTAATATTTTCAGCAGACAATTTTAGAAGGAGAGGGTCCAGATTGTCTTGCCCAGCCGATTTATAGGGGTCCAGATTTTGCAGCTCTTTCAGAACATCAGCCATCTGGATTTGAGTGAAAGAGAAATGGGGGAGGCTTGGGTGAGTTGCTGTGGGGGTTGCAGGGCTGTTGACCAGGGTAGGGGTAGCCAGGTGGAAAGCATGCCCAGCGGTAGAAAAATGGTTATTGAAATTCAACTATAGTGGATTTATCGGTGGTGACATGGTTTCCTAGCCTAAGTGCAGTGGGCAGCTGGGAGAAGATGCTCTTATTCTCCAAGGACTTTACAGTGTCCCAGAACCTTTTTGAGTTTGTGCTGCAGGATGCAAATTTCTGTTTGAAAAAGCTAGCCTTGGCTTTCCTAACTGCCTGTGTATATTGGTTCCTAACTTCCCTGAAAAGTTGCCTATCACGGCGGCTATTTGATGCTAATGCAGTACGCCACAGGATGTTTTTGTGCTGGTCAAGGGCAGTCATGTCTGGAGTGAACCAGGGGCTATATCTGTTTCTGGTTCTACATTTTTTGAACGAGGCATGCTTATTTAAGATGGTGAGGAAAGCAGTTTTAAAGAATAACCAGGCATCCTCTATTGATGGGATGAGGTCAATATCCTTCCAGGATACCCGGGCAAGGTCGATTAGAAAGGCCTGCTCGCTGAAGTGTGTTTTAGGGAGCGTTTGACAGTGATGAGGGGTGGTCGTTTGACCACAGACCCATTACAGATGCAGGCAATGAGGCAGTGATCGCTGAGATCTTGGTTGAAGACAGCAGAGGTGTATTTGGAGGGCAAGTTGGTTTGGATGATATCTAGAAGGGTGCCTGTGTTTATGGATTTGGGGTTGTACCTGGTCGGGTCATTGCTAATTTGTGTGAGATTGAGGGCATTAAGCTTAGATTGTAGGATGGCTGGGGAGTTAAGTATGTCCCAGTTTAGGTCACCTAGCAGCACGAGCTCTGAAGATATGGGGGGGGGGGGGATAAATTCACATGTGGTGTCACAGCTGGGGGCATATGGTGGTTTACAGCAAGCGGCAACGGTGAGAGACTTGTTTCTGGAGAGGTGGATTTAAAAGAATAAGTTCAAATTGTTTGGGTACAGACCTTGATAGTAAGACAGCCTGCAGGGTTCTCTGCAGTAGATTGCAACTCCGCCCCCTTTCGCAGTTCTATCTTGTTGGAAAATGTTAGTTAGGGATGGAAATTTCAGTGTTTTTGGTGATCTTCCTAAGCTAGGATTCAGACACGGCTAGGACATCCGGGTTGGCATAGTGTGCAAAAGCAGTGAATAAAACAAACTTAGGGAGGAGCTAATGTTCTTCTAATGTTAACATGCATGAAACCAAGGATTTTACGATTACAGAAGTCAACAAATGAGAGCACCTGGGAAATAGGAGTGGAACTAGGCATTGCAGGGCCTAGATTTACCTCTACATCACCAGAGGAACAGAGGGGGAGTAGGATAAGGGTACGGCTAAAGAATATAAGAACTGGTCGTCTAGTACGTTTAGAACAGAGAGTGAAAGGAGCAGGTTTCTGGGCGCGATAGAATAGATTCAAGGCATAATGTACAGACAAAGGTATGGTAGGATGTGAATACAGTGGAGATAAACCTAGGCATTGAGTGACGATGAGAGAAATTTTGTCTCTAGAAATATCATTTAAACCAGGTGATGTCAACGCATGTGTGGAAGTTGGAACTAAAGGGTTAGCTAAGGCATACTGAACAGGGCGAGAGGCTCTACAGTGAAATAAGACAATCACTAACCAGAACAGCAACGGACAAGGCATATTGACATTAGGGAGAGGCATGCGTAGCCGAGTGAGCATAGGGGTCCAGTGAGTAGTTAGGCTGGCTAGAGACACAGCTCGCGGGACGGGGCTAGCATAAAGGTCTTAGAGGGACGTCGCGATGGAAGAAGTCTTTTAGCCTCCTCGGCAGACCAGTCATGATAGATTAGTGTTCTGTGTAGTAAAGGGGTCCAGTCCAATTGGTAGAATGAGTATAGTGGCCCAAGAAATTCTACGATGGATCTCCTCAGCTCACAGTCCAATATGCTATAGACAGCTAGCGGGCTGCGGCTAGCAGGCGAGCATTCAGGGGACGTCGCAACGTTGTAGCCGGTTGAAGAACCCCCTCGGGCAGATTACGTCACTTGTCCAGTGGTGAAGGATCATTGGGGCTCCGAACCGGCAGTAAAAGGGGTCCAGGCCAATATGCAAAATAGGTATTGTAGCCCTTCTGTTGGGGTTCCGGTTCAAAAGTAAAGAAAGATACTTTAGAAAAAAGCAGATCCACACCACATTGGGTGAGGTGGGTTGCAGGAGAGTATTCTGAAGTTCAGGTTTAGAAAAATCCCAAAAAGATATACATGGGATACGACGAGGACAAAGACATCTGACTACGATGCCATCTTGGATAGAGTTCTATCCGCAGCGTACATGTTGGACCCCATGTGTGCTGGCAAGAGCATCCTGTCTGGTGCAGAGATCAACCAGGCTTATGGCGTAATCACTACCATGTCTCGCCACCTTGGCCTGGATGAGGGCCATGTTGCCCAAACCTAAAGTTATATTTAAAAAGTTATGTTTAAAAAGTTATCCTAAGCCCACTTCAGATACATGAGACAAGACGATTTTACTACATTTACATGACAGTCATTTAACACACGCTCTTATAGACAGAGGAGCAATTAGGGGTTAAGTGCCTTGCTCAAGGGCACATAGATGATTCACATAGTGGCCTCAGGTATTCGAACCAGCGACCTTTTGGTTACTGGCCCAATGCTCTTAACCGCGAGGTATACTGCAGCGCAGTTTGCTTGATCTGAGTTTTTTGAACATCTCATGTCAGCTGCAGGAATTCCCAAAATGCAATCTTTAGCTAAAGTCTTGCAACAAGAGAGGTCCATTTAGCTAGTTAGAGAACACTGCGCTAACACTCGTTCAGTCAAGCAGCTAGCTAACCTAGCTTGCTTATATTTCTTAGACAAGTCAGTGTGCCCTGTCTCTGGTGCATACATATTTCAAGATACATGTGGCAACTTTGTTTCATTATGTCATTGTAAAGAGGCACTGTTACTGTGGCAACGGTCTGATCTGAATACCAGGTCTTCAGTCAGTTGATCTCCATCAAAACATTCTAAAATTGGCTAGTTTTGTCTTGTTGAGTCTTATGTCGCCGGTTGTATCTGAACTGGGCATTAGGCCTATCCTTGACCTCAGAAACCATGAAAGTAGTGCACGCCTGCACAGGTTTTGAGCTTATGTGAATTTGAGAACTGAGCAGTATAATAAAATTAGCCTACATCAAGCCGAGGGAAAAAACGGCTGTGTTGTACAGATTTCCTTGCAGTGTGCAATGAAATGTCATCAATATTTCCCCACGGGTGACTAAGGCTGGACGAGTGGACGACAATGTTTAGGCCTATTTGCTGTAAACAAAACAGCAGTTGGCAGGATAAATGAAAATCTAGTGTTAGTGGGACAATAGCCGTTTGCAATAAAAACAACACTTGTTATTACCAAATCTAAGACCTTACAATGCATTTTTAGCTCTATTGAGACTATGAAGAGCCCCCCCCCAAAAAAACCTTCAACCCGAGAGAAATTTTCAAAATGCCTCAAATTTACCCTGAGGGGTTTTCTATGACACAAGCTAGATCTACTTAGGGTTTTCAAATCAAATCTTATTGGTCACATACATATATTTAGCAATGTTATTGTGGATGTATTGTGTGTTCCTAGTTCCAACAGTGCAGTAGTATCTAAAAATCCGCAACAAAACACATATCTAAAAGTAAAATGGAATTTAGCAATATATAAATATTAGGAGCAATGTCAGATTAGCATTGACTAAAACACAGTAGAATACAGTATATACACATATGAAATGAGTAAAGCAGTATGTAAACATTATTAAAGTGACCAGTGATTCCATGTCTGTCTATATAGGGCAGCAGCCGCTAAGGTGCAGGGTTGAGTAACCGGGTGGTAGCCAGCTTTCCAAAGCTAGCTAGCTTCACATTCTAGTTCAGGCTTTATCCGTACTACGACAGTGGATATCACTCATCCGCCTGCAGCAAACTCTAGCAAGCTTGTAGCTTGTAACTGTGCGTGCATGTCGCACATGGCTAGTCGAATGCCAAACTCTTCTTAGATCCATGGCCAAGTTAATGCCACATTGTCATTTGTGCCGAAATCAAAAATGAAATTTAATAACTTTAGGCCTAGACTTTTAGAAATGTCTCCATTTCATTATCTTTAATGCAGTCTTTGGTGTGCTTATCGCTCCCATCTGTGAAACAGGTTGTTGTCATAGACATAATCCATAGTAGGGTTTTGTAACCTCTAACCCGGGCAATTTGACGATTAAACCCATTGGGTGCACTAGCAATGGCAGCCAGTCTTAAACTGCCATATGGATTTTACAGTATGTCTATGGTTGATTGCAGCTAGCTGTCTGTTTGCCTTTCACAAATTTCTGAATCCAATAGTGCAAAAGCAAATGCTGTTATTTCTAAAAATGTGTTGTGATAAGAAATTAGGTATTTTAACATTAAATGTTTTATTAATCTGTTTTATTTTAATCTGTTGTCTTACTCAAATGAAGATGATATTTGCAAGGTTAGGCCCATTGATTTCATTGGTCCTCAACTCATGGCTTAGATACTTCATTCAGGGTTAATGGAGTCCTAAGTTCGCCTGCTCCGGAGCAGGTTAGTTCTGAAGGATTCGTTGCTATAGAAATTTTCCTGGCTAAAAGGTGAGCCACTTTCATGGTACCGGTTACCCTGAGTTGAACTCAGAGTTAACCAAAGTTACCTCGCCAACACCTCAAACTGCGTTTGTGTTATTGGGCTTTGAAGCTGAAGACGTGTTTCAAAATTCCAAACCAGAACTTTCAGAACTAAACGAGTCAATCCACAAAGCCTGAAAGTAAAGCCACACTGCCATGGCCTCCTCCTTACTCTGTGAATGGACCACGTCAACAAAACCACAACTACCAGGGAGGCTGACAGTGAGAGGAGTAGCCTGGAGACAGGCAAAATGCTGTGTGCCTCAAAAATAACCCACAGCCAAGAGAGCATGACTCTCCAGCCTCCTCAATGAACAAGCCACTGAAATAGGCCTCAACATCTGGTGAAAATAAATTAAATAATACATTTCACAGTGAAGAGGACTGAGATGAGAGAAACTACCTGTCATTAATATTAGACAAGCTCCTTGAGGCTCAGGTAGTTATACAAATCTGTCTTCTGCAAACACCGGATTTGGACTGAACCAATACATGGGCTTGAGGAACGATGAACATGACCTCCTCTGATGTCCAGGATCCGTCAATTCAAATCCCAGCTCTGCAAATGTTGTGAAAATACGTTCAGTACTCACCAAAATATGGAGTTTTGCAGAGCAACTATCGCCATTGGTCGTTACACAAGGCTGTAATACCGTTAAATTTGCAGAGCTGGCTAATGGGATCCTGGGCGTCAGAGGAGATCTCGTCATATTAATTGTCTCCTCAAGACCAGGCTGTACTGGTTCAGATTAGGATAGAGTCTCACCTCTAGCTTTCTGGCCCTAGGCAGGGGTGGTCCCTCAACACAGATTACTGTAGATATTGCCTTTTCCCAAGCCTATCCATAACCATTGGCTGGAAGCTTAAAAACCGTCACTGAACCTCCTCCTACATCCGCCTATTCTTCCTCTGAACAGGACATTGCTGTAAATGTTGGCTCTGATAGACAGTAAATGCGTTAGACATTATTCCCAACATATCGTTAGAGGATCAAGCTAGCCATTGCTAATTTAGCAATGCCAATGGTCATAGTTTGGCACATCTGTAGATATTAGCTAGTTGACTAGGCAATCAACGTTAGTTCACGTTTAGTGATGAAGACTTCACTTTACTAGTTAACACCGTCCTAAATGGCTGGTAAAAAAAACAAAACATGCAGTATTTTCAGTAGTTCTGAAATGAAGTTCTCGAAGAATATGGAATAATAAATGTCCATACTTTCTTTACATATTTCTACACCCAAGTAGCTAGCAGGCTAAAAGTTAGCATCGGATAGCTAACGACAACGTTATAGCTTGAGTAAAGCCCACACCCAAGCTCTGGACACAATATCGCTCACTCCACCATACCTCTTTCCTATCCTGGAGGCACTCAAGCACAGCCAGGTTATTGTTCCAGGAATGTTTTGGACAAAGCCTGGTCAAGTCCTCCCGACAAGCCCCCTCTTCGGCCAGCTTCCAGCCGCTGGTGCGTCTACGAGGTGGCGAGGCCGCGACGACTGGAGAACCTCCATTTACAGCAGCCGGAACTGCGGCTTGATTTTGAGCCTGGATATTAACCCTAACTGCAGTATTGGCGATTACACTGTTCGCAGATTTCTGTCCTCGAATGGGATGCATATACAAAAAGACAGACATCAAAAGCAGAAGAGGAACACGTCTACAAGCCGCCATCTTCGGATAACTAGCTAGCTTGGATTGCTCGCTGCAAATTATGACTTGTGGGATGGGACGTTTTCGTGCATACGTCGGCGTGTGCGTTGTTGGCAACCTCAAGTCATAGAGCTACATTTTCTAGACAGAACATCTAATTGAGAACACTGATAATGGTCCGACTCGTTAGTTTCTCTGTATCACAATCACCCCTTCAACTTGCAATAAACACAAGTAGATATAGTTTGACTCTAGACGGCTGCGTTTACACTGGAAACCAAATTCTGATATTGTTCCCACTAATTTATATTTTGACCACAGATCTTTTCACGTAAGCTCTTTTTCAGCTGATCTGATTGGCCAACAAACCAATTAGTGGAAACCGATCAGAATTGAGCTGCCTGTGTAAATTCGCTATCGCAATGGGGATATCTAGCACTTTTGTTTCTATAATCTGACTTCTGTCTGCTCTCATTTGTTCCTGACATAACCCATGATACTGATATTTAATCTACGAAAATACAAAATCATTGATTACTGATCTTTAAAAGAGCACTATAGACAATGCTCATTGTTGAAGACAATGTTTATTATTTAAAAAAACATGATTTATGAAAATAGCGCGCTAGCTAACCGTTTGCAGTTAGCAATCTGCAGTATGAATCACACCAGGATAGGATTGGGCAGTACACTGTATATACACAGTACAACAGGGTATTTGGAAAACGAGGTTTTTTTAATACCATTAAAACAGTTGCATGTTTTAATAAATGTGAATATTTTTAAGTACATACCTGCAGTCAATTTGTGCAATGTTAGGAGATTAAGAACATTGCAACCTTCATCTCACCAGTCACATTATTATGAAGTTTACAGGCAGTACCCAGTCACGTGTTTGTTTACAAGCACACAATGACGAGACCAGAGCCTTGAGTGTCACTCACTGTTGTGCAGCACGATGATGTATGGTGATGTACTTACATATGGAACTCACAACTAAATATCTTATAACTGTTAAGTCAGTCTGTTTTGTGTGTGTAGCATTTTTAGTAACTTGTATAGTTTAGGTCAAAAACTGTACAAAATGTTCACAATACGGTTGTTAGCATTTTCTATGGTATTTTACGTGTACTTGTTAGCATTGCTAACCTTTGGATTACAGCGCATCAGTGGGGTTTGAAAATAGCGCCCCTTGTGTTCAGTGTCAGTATTACAAACTATCCTGGAATGGCACAAGGTCAGTATAAAGTTAAGACAATCTGGATATCACCCCAACCAACATCAGGATGAACAATAACCAATTTTTATATTTTATTACATTTGAAATAGTATAAACATTTGGTATAAAACACATGTATATATAATTTCCTCTGGATCTAAAATAAGCAAATCGTTTTTATTACATTTAAGATTTTTGAAAAAGCCTGCTGATCAGGCTCGAATCAGAATACAGGAAATGTAACTTGTTAGCTATAGATATCCTGATTTTCATCCATGGATCCATCTCAAAGGTTGCGTTTAGACAGGCAGCCCATTTCTGATATTTTCTTCACTAAATGTGTCTTTTGACCAACCAGATCAGCTCTGAAAAAGATATGAAAAGATCTGATGTGATTGGACTTTTGACCAATTAGTGGAACAAAGATTAGGACCATGTTCAGTTGCCAAACGTTCTTGAACGTTGCAGATAGAAAATGTAATGAAGAGCCGATTGCATTCCTTATTCTACATATCAGAGAGACATGTTTTATCTACATAGGAAAGCTATCTAAGCGTTCCAAAACGTTCAATCCTGTTGAACGTGCCCCACAATTGGGCTCCCTGTGTGAACGCAGCCTAAGACCAGGAGCACATTCAGTAGGATTTAACATTTTGGAACATTCAGATAGAAATAGGCAATGCAGCTCAAACATGCCTCTGATATGTACAGTAAGGACTCACATCGGTTCTATTCATGGAATTTCTATCTGCAACGTTCAAGAACGTTTGGCAACTGAACATGGCCCAGTGAAGAAACACAACATTGCAAAATTAAAACAAACATCAGCAGCATGGCTGACAAAAACAGATTCATCTTCACATCCAGAGGAAAAGCTACAGAGCAAAACGCTGGGTAGTGGTGAGTGGGTAGGAAACTCTAGTCTTGCTGTACTATATCGGTTGTGTCATTTTTGTTCATTTTGATGGGACGTTTTCAGTTATCCTCAAATGTAAACATTTAGGACAGTGGTGTATCTGTACTGGCACTCCAGCTATCAGTTTGTTGATAACAGTGCAGCAGTGTGAGATCTCTCCAGTCCCTCCACTACAAAGCAAACCCAACAAATGGTCCTCTGTAGTCTAAGAAAAATCTGTTTTAAATGGATGCCATTTATACAGTGCAGCAGCTGCGCTACTCATACATGCTCTATGCTGGTGGTGTGTGTTTTCCATAATCTCTCCTTATTCCCACTTGTAGATTTTGAGCATCTTCTCAGTGAGCGAGGCCAGGTAACTGTCCTGATTCATCTCAAACGGGCAGATGTCCAACACTGGGAGGTCAGCAGGCAACTTCTGAATCAGGGATCCACTCCCTGCATCCCACACCTGGAACAAAATTACATGATTAGAATCAAGAGATCAATGTGAAGCTCTTTATCAGAGACTCACGTTCTTTGCTTCGCGGAAACATGGCTCACTCGAGAGACGCTAACTGAGTCGGTGCAGCCAGCTGGTTTCTTCACACTTCGTGCCGACAGACACAAGCATCTTTCTGGTAAGAAGAGGGGCGGGGGCGTATGCCTTATGATTAACGAGACGTGGTGTGATCATACCAACATACAGGAACTCAAGTCCTTCAAAATCAAATGTCGACCGCATTATCTACCAAGGGAATTCTCTTCGATTATATTCACAGCCGTATATATACATCGTTTGAAATGTTTCATCGACCTGTAATATAACCTTTTGAAGTTTGTCCGATGTAACGCTGACCAGAATGAGCGTTTGGATATGTATACCAAACACGCTAACAAAAGAAAGTATTTGGACAAAGGACATTTTCAAACAAAATAAACATTTATTGTGGACTTGGGATTCCTGGAATGCTTTCTAATGTAGATCAAAAGTAAGGGAATATTTATCATGTAATTTCTTGTTTATGTTGATGTCAACATGGCAGCTATTGTGACAAATGTTTCTGAGCGCCATCTCAGATTATTGCATGGCTGGCTTATTCCGTTAAGAAGGAAAGAAATTCCACAAATTAACTTATCAAGGCACCCCTGTTAATTGGAATGCATTCCAGGTGACTACCTTGTGAAGCTGGTTGAATGGCAAGAGTCTGCGAAGCTGTCAAGGCAAAGGGTGGCTACTTTGAATAATCTCAAATATAAAATACGTTTTGATTTAACATATTTTTGGTTACTACATGATTGAATGTGTGTTATTTCATAGTTTTGATGTCTTCGCTATTCTACAATGTAAAAAATACAGAAAAACCCTTGAATGAGTAGGTGTCAACTTTTGATAGGTACTGTATGTTTCTTATACATGTAAAGCACTGCATAAATTCTGATATGATAACATGAATAAATATATTTCAAGCTAGAAACCAACAGTACACTCCTGTTGGATTCTAGCTTGAAATATACTTATTCATGTTATCATATCAGAATTTATGCAGTGCTTTACACTGTTTAAAATGTATTTGATTAATGTCTAACAGTGGGTAACCGTGATTGACAGAACGTTACTTCATGGAATTGGTAACTGCATAATCTGAAGTATAAATCTGTTTCCTTTTGCAGCGAACCAGTTGCCTGCAGGAATAATAACTGCTGATGGACAACAACAGAATGTCATGGTTTACACCACCTCATACCAACAGGTAAGCGTGCTCCTGAGTCTACTCTCCACGCTTCATGTACTCATTAAGACCAAACACGTGAGAGTGATGAGTTGCACCATCAGGCGGGCGCTGGTTGCAGTGGCACAGGCGTCCCGTCCCGCACCTCTCTGGGGACACAACCATGTGCACAGGGGCCATCTGACTCACCACCACAAGCACACACAACTGTGCAGCCCGGGACTTGTTAAACCATGATTAATCAATAAATCGTATCATAAATGTCTAAACATGGCTTGCAGCTGGCAACCCCCCTTGACCTCTGATTCAGAGGGGTTGGGTAAAATGCAGAATAAACATTTTGGTTGAAAGCATTCAGCTGTGCAAATGACTAGGTATCCTCCCTTCCCTCTTCTAGATTCCCGGAGTGCAGCAGATCCAGTTCTCTTGAGTAGGTTCCGGAATTCCCCGTTTGCAATCGGAACACGTTTGAAATGGGGAAGAGATTACAGCATTACTGTACACTCAGGTCAAAAGATAGTGGTGGGAAGATGGAAAGAGAGGGGAGTGTATGCAGAACTTGCATAGGTGGGTTTGAATCAGAATCAGTTTTATGTTCTGGTCACGATAAATAACTGAATAGGAGACGATCTGGAGACATGTTATTTGTTTTTTTTGTTAATTGAAGATTTTCAGAGTCACTTTATTTGGATAGTCTGTATTGTCCATCTGCATATGCTCTACAGCAGGGAAGGCATTTGAAATTATTTCAGTTTTCAAGTCTTTTTGAAATCAGACACAGCGGTTGCATTAAGGAGAGGTATATCTATAATTCCATGTGTATAACTTGTATTATCATCTACGTTTATGATGAGTATATCTGTTGAATGATGTGGCTACGCAAAATCACTGGATGTTTTTGGAACTAGTGAATGTAACGTGCCAATGTAAACTCATATTTTGATAAATATGAACCGTATCAAACAAAACATACATGTATTGTGTAACATGAAGTCCTATTAGTGTCATCTGATGAAGATCATTAAAGGTTAGTGATTAATTTTCTCTCTTCTGTTTTTTGAAACTCCTCTCTTTGGCTGGGGGGAAAAAAATGGCTGTGTTTTTCTGTGGCTATATGTGGTGACCTAACAATCGTTTGTGGTGCTTTTGCTATAAGGCATATTTGAGATCGGACACTGGTGGGATTAACAACAAGAATTGCTTTAATGATATGAAATTCATGTATGTTTGAGGAATGTTTTATGAGATTTTGATGTTTTGAAAATGGCGCCCTACACTGACTGGCTGTCGTGTCGCTCCCGTTAACGGGATTGCAGCCATAAGACGTTAACCCTCGCAGACGGCATCCCCAGCCGCATCCTCAGAGCATGCCCAGACCAGCTGGCTGGAGTGTTTTCGGACATATTCAATCTCTCCTTATCCCAGTCTGATGTTCCCACATGCTTCAAGAGGGCCACCATTGTTCCTGTTCCCAAGAAAGCTAAGGTAACTGAGCTAAACGACTACCACCCCGTTGCACTCACTTCCGTCATCATGAAGTGCTTTGAGAGACTCGTCAAGGACCATATCACCTCCACCCTACCTGACACCCTAGACCCACTCCAATTTGCTTACCGCCCCAATAGGTCCACAGACGACGCAATCGCAACCACACTGCACACGGCCCTAACCCATCTGGACAAGAGGAATACCTATGTGAGAATGCTGTTCATCGACTACAGCTCAGCATTCAACACCATAGTACCCTCCAAACTCGTCATCAAGCTCGAGACCCTGGGTGTCGACCCCGCCCTGTGCAACTGGGTACTGGATGTCCAGATGGACCGCCCCCAGGTGGCGAGGGTAGGTAACGACACCTCCACCCCGCTGATCCTCAACACTGGGGCCCCACAAGGGCGCGTTCGGAGCCCTCTCCTGTACTCCCTGTTCACCCACGACTGCATGGCCATGCACCCCCCATTCACATCAACGGTACGGTGGTGGAGAAGGTGGAAAGTTAAATTCCTCAAACTGAATTGGTCCACCCACCAACACAGTGTTGTGAAGAAGGCGCAGTAGCGCTTCTTCAACCTCAGTAGGCTGAAGAACTTCGGCTTGTTACTAAAAGCACTCACAAACTTCAACAGATGCACAATCGAGAGCATCCTGTCGGGCTCTATCACCATCTGGTATGGCAACTGCTCCGCCCACAACCATGAGGCTCTCCAGAGGGTAGTGAGGTCTGCACAACGTATCACCGGGGGAAAACTACCTGCCCTCCAGGACACCTACACCACCCGATGTCACAGGAAGGCCATAAATATCATCAAGGACAACAACCATCCGAGCCAATGCCTGTTCACCCCGCTATCATCCAGAAGGCGAGGTCAGTACAGGTGCATCAAAGCAGGGACCAAGAGACTGAACAGCTTTTTATCATCTCAAGGCCATCAGACTGTTAAACAGCCATCACTAATATTGAGTGGCTGCTGCCAACATACTGACTCAACTCCAGCCACTTTAATAAGTGAATTGATGGAAATTGATGTAAAAAATGTATCACTAGCCACTTTAAACAATGCCACTTAATATAATGTTTAAATACCCTACATTACTCATCTCATATGTATATACCGTACTCATTTAAACTGCTGCATTTTGCCATCTTTATGTAATACATGTATCACTAGCCACTTTAAACTATGCCACTTTATTTATATACCCTACATTACTCATCTCATATGTATATACTGTAGTCTATACCATCTACTGCATCTTGCCTATGCCGTTCTGTACCATCACTCATTCATATATCTTTATGTACATATTCTTTATCCCTTTACACTTGTGTGTATATAAGGTAGTAGTTGTGGAATTGTTAGGTTACTCGTTGGTTTTTACTGCACTGTCGGAACTAGAAGCACAAGCATTTCGCTATACTCGCATTAAACATCTGCTAACCATGTGTATGTGACAAATTAAATTTGATGCTGTTTCATATTTTTCAAACTATCTCCAAACTGCCTCAAATCAGAGTCATATGCCTCTCAGTATTATTGAGTTCTTTCAAGTACAAAACAGTTGAACCATTGATTCTTCCCTAATTGCAGCAGTGGGTGAAAGTTTAGGGCTCTATCTGTAATGACTGACACAATGTGCTCCCTGTCTCCACAGTGGACCATGATTTTCTTGACCCTGTTTTCAGTGCTGCATACAGATGTTCACAAAACAATTATTATTGCCAATGCCCACAATTCTGTACACAAGTGATACACAGAATTTAAATCATTGCCAGTCAATGCTCACCATTGTATACGTGTGAATACACGCATGCACACACATACACGGCTCACCATGGTGGAGTTAGTGGACTCGTCCCCGGCACAGACCAAAGTGGAGCCCTCCCCGGCTGGGCTTCTGAACACAGCGTTCTTGGTGAGCACTTTGCATGAGGAGCCGGCGCTGAAGGTCTGGACAGGGTAGCAGGAACACAAGGGCTCCTGGGCCGCATCCTGCTGTAGAGTCCTGCTCAGCTCCATCAGAACACAACGCAGAGACGGGTTGGAGCGCCCTGGGGTCAAACACAGAGACTGTCAGTCAAAATACTGGTGCTAGTGGTCAACACCGACCCCGGTCCTCGAGAGCTACTGGGGAATTAAGGCTTTAGTTCATGCCGAGCTTAGAGATATTAGAATCAATCCTGCAGCCAGTGGACAGAAGCCAGGACTACTATGAGAATGGGCAGAATTCCTGTATCTAACAAAGACTCTGGCAGCAGTATCAAGCAGAATTGTAATCAGACAAAATATTTTATTTTTAACACACATTTTTATCCACAGTTAAGTAAAGTCATACTGTATATACAGTGGGGCAAAAAAGTATTTAGTCAGCCACCAATTGTGCAAGTTCGCCCACTTAAAAAGAGAGAGGACTGTAATTTTCATCATAGGTACACTTCAACAGACAACAGACAAAATGAGAAGAAAAAAAATCCAGAAAATCACATTGTAGGATTTTTAAATAATTAATTTGCAAATTATGGTGGAAAATAAGTATTTGGTCACCTACAAACAAGCAAGATTTCTGGCTCTCACAGACCTGTAACTTCTTCTTTAAGAGGCCCCTCTGTCCTCCACTCGTTACCTGTATTAATGGCACCTGTTTGAACTTATTATCAGTATAAAAGACATGTCCAGAACCTCAAACAGTCACACTCCAAACTCCACTATGGCCAAGACCAAAGAGCTGTCAAAGGACACCAGAAACAGAATTGTAGACCTGCACCAGGCTGGGAAGACTGCATCTGCAATAGGTAAGCAGCTTGGTTTGAAGAAATCAACTGTGGGAGCAATTATTAGGAAATGGAAGACATACAAGACCACTGATAATCTCCCTCGATCTGGGGCTCCACGCAAGATCTCACCCTGTGGGGTCAAAATGATCACAAGAACAGTGAGCAAAAATCCCAGAACCACACGGGGGGGACCTAGTGAATGACCTGCAGAGAGCTGGGACCAAAGTAACAAAGCCTACCATCAGTAACACACTACGCCGCCAGGGACTCAAATCCTGCAGTGCCAGACGTGACCCCCTGCTTAAGCCAGTACATGTCCAGGCGCGCCTGAAGTTTGCTAAAGAGCATTTGGATGATCCAGAAGAAGATTGGAAGAATGTCATATGGTCAGATGAAACCAAAATATAACTTTTTGGTAAAAACTCAACTCGTCGTGTTTGGAGGACAAAGAATGCTGAGTTGCATCCAAATAACACCATACCTACTGTGAAGCATGGGGGTGGAAACATCATGCTTTGGGGCTGTTTTTCTGCAAAGGGACCAGGATGACTGATCCGTGTAAAGGAAAGAATGAACGGGGCCATGTATCGTGAGATTTTGAGTGAAAACCTCCTTCCATCAGCAAGGGCATTGAAGATTTCAGTATGACAATGATCCCAAACACACCGCCCGGGCAACAAAGGAGTGGCTTCGTAAGAAGCATTTCAAGGTCCTGGAGTGGCCTAGCCAGTCTCCAGATCTCAGCACCATAGAAAATCTTTGGAGGGAGTTGAAAGTCTGTGTTGCCCAGTAACAGCCCCAAAACATCACTGCTCTAGAGGAGATCTACATGGAGGAATGGGCCAAAATACCAGCAGTGTGTGAAAACCTTGTGAAGACTTACAGAAAACGTTTTACCTCTGTCATTGCCAACAAAGGATATATAACAAAGTATTGAGATTAACCAAATACTTATTTTCCACCATAATTTGCAAATAAATTCATTAAAAATCCTACAATGTGATTTTCTGGAATTTTTTTTCTCATTTTGTCTGTCATAGTTGAAGTGTACCTATGATGACAATTACAGGCCTCTCATCTTTTTATGTGGGCGAACTTGCACAATTGGTGGCTGACTAAATACTTTTTTGCCCCACTGTATAATATATATTTTAAAAAATCACATCAGCTGTGATGAAAACAGGCAGTTTCAGTACAATATTATAAATGCCAACATAATTTGTTCATTCGACATGGTGGGATCTTTTTGTGTCGGTAAAATTAATTGGGTGAAAAATGGCTGTGAAAACACTTAAGCGACATATTGATATAATAACCATCATATCAGAGTAAACTTGGATTAACGCGATGGTATAGTGTGTGGTCCTCCCACTACAACTCAGGAAACCATGCAATTTTAGGTTACAGATAATATAAGTTACAATGAACATAACAGGGTGGTGAAAGTGCACGGTGATGAGCTTGATGCTGCTTCCCAATAAATATCGAGGGTCTTATTCTGGTGACATGATGATGATGGCTGCCGTTTGACAAATAAAAAATCTTGCTCTTTTGTCTATAATAATCGCATCATGTAGTAGGCTATACTCGCACTGTATCCGCACACTGTTGGCTAGAGCACACGTGCCAAGACGAGTGGGCACATTCGCTATATAACGCAAACATTTTTGAAAATGTAATGAAAAATAGTATTTCCTATTTGGAACATGGGAATTAAACTGCAAAAGTTGTACACTACTTCATCACACACAACCTTTTATAACCAACAAAAAAAAAGTCTGGTGCCCATATTGTTTTTATGCATATTTTTGAATATTCACATGTAAATCTGTTGCCAATTGGATGGAAACCTAACCACACACACCGATTCTGCTAGCACTTCGTGTTCGATTAGCTCCGAGTAGAGAAGAGCTGAACACAACCGGTTGCCAACAGTAAAACATTATGATGACACACTTTAGCTCCTTCTCTTTACTACAGACAGTGCTTCATTGTCTCTTACCTGGTCTGTAGGTGACCAGACAGCGTCTGCTCTCTGGCTCCACCTGGATGTCTGTGCAGCCTCCTGTCTCCAGGGGCAAAACGTGGGGTCTGTAAGTGGTGCCGTCCACCTGCTCCCAGAAGCAGCCCCCCTCCAGAGAACCTGCGATGAGGCCGCCGCACGGGAACGAGCTGGAGGAGGCGCGAGGCACGTAGGACAGTGAGGCCACGGGACATCTGGAAGGAGCCAGAGGTCATGGTTTGGCCTTGTGTTTTTAAATCACACACTGTATATGTGTTACACCATGTGAATAACATTTCACACACCATGTACATATAACATTTAACCATCTTTGAGAATGAGTAGCAAAACCCAACTGCTGAAAATAAAATACCAATCTAACTTTTTCTGGTCAGATCCTGTGGTCAGGGAGGAAAACCTCTGGGCCCTAGCTACAGTGCCTTCAGAAAGTACTCATACCCACTGACTTATTCCACATTCTGTTGTGTTGCAGCCTAAATTCAAAATGGATTCAAAATATTTTTTCCCCCTCACCCATCTACACACAATACCCCATAATGACAAAGTGAAAACATGTTTTTAGATTCTCTCAAATGTATTGAAAATGAAATCCAGAAATCTCATTTACGTAAGTATTCACACCCGAGTCAACACTGTAGAAGCCCCTTTGGCAGCGATTACAGCTGTGAGTCTTTCTGAGTAAGTCTCTTGGAGCTTTGCACACCTGGATTGTTGATCATTCCTCGACAACCATTTTCAAGTCTTGACAGATTTTAAAATCAACGAACTAGACCACTCAGGAACATTCACTGTCTTTTTGATAATCAACTCCAGTGCGTGTATTTGGCCCTTGTGTTGTAGGTTATTGTCCTGCTGAAAGATAACCTGGATGTCTGCTTTCCACCAGAATTTTTCCTGTAGGATTTTGCCTGTGCTTAGCTCCATTACGTTTCTTTTTTTATCCTGAAAAACTCCCCAGTCTTTAACGATTTTTGTTTGAAAATGTTTGAAAACATGTTTGAAAATATGGAGAGTGGTACTCTGTAATGTATTGGATTTGCCCCAAAAATAACAATTACAGAATTACTTTAGTGCCTTGTTGCAAACATAATTAATATTTTGGAAAAATGTTATTCTGTACAGGCTTCTTCCTTTTCACTCTGTCAATTAGGTTAGTGTTGTGGAGTAACTGCCATGTTGTTGATCCATCCTCCTTTTCTCCTATCACAGCCATTGAACTCTAATGGTTTTAAAGTCACCATTGGCCGCATGGTGAAATTGCTAAGCAGTTTCCTTCCTCCCTGGCAACAGTTAGGAAGGATACCTGTATCTTTGTATTGACTTGGTGTATTGATACACCACCCAAAGTGTCATTAATAACTTCACCATGCTCATAGGGATAATCGATGTCTGCTATTCCTTTTAACCCATCTACCAAGAGGTTCCCTTCTTTGCAAGGCATTGGAAAACCTCCGGTCTTGAATGTGTAGGGTGCAGAGACGAGGTTGTCAATCAAACACTATTATTGAGTCCACGCAACTTGTGAAGCAAAATTTTACTCCTGAACATATTTAGTCTTGCAATAAAAATAGTGGTTGAATACTTAGGACTCAAGACATTTCAACTTTTCATTAATCTGTAAAAATTATTCAAAAACATAATTCCACTTTCACATTATGGGGTGTTACATGTAGGCTAGTGGCAAAATCTAAATGTAATCAATTTTAAATACAAGCAGTACCACAACACAATGTGAAAAAGTCCAAGGGAAGAACACTTTTTGAAGGCACTGAAGGATATATAGATTAGAGGTCGACTGATTAATCGGAATGGCTGATTAATTAGGGCCGATTTCAAGTTCACAACAATCGTAAATCGTTATTTTTGGACGACGATTGTTTTTTTTACACCTTTATTTAACTATGTAAGTCCGTTAAGAACACATTCTTATTTTCAATGACAACCTAAGAACTGTGGGTTAACTGCCTTGTTCAGGGGCAGAACGACAGATTTTTACCTTGTCAGCTCGGGGGATTCAATCTTGCAACCTTACGGTTAACTAGTCCAATGCTCTAATCACCTGCCTCACAAGGAGCCTGCCTGTTACGCGAATGCAGTAAGAAGCCAAGGTAAGTTGCTAGCTGGCATTAAACTTATCTTGTAAAAAACAATCAATCAATCATAATCACTAGTTAACTACACATGGTTGAAGATATTAGTAGTTTATCTAGCGTGTCCTGTGTTGCATATAATCGATGCGGGGCGCATTCGCGAAAATGGACTGTCGTTGCGCCAACGTGTACCTAACCATAAACATCAATGCCTTCCTTAAAAATCAATACACAGAAGTATGTATTTTTAAACCTGCATATTTAGCTAAAAGAAATCCAGGTGAGCAGGCAATATTAACCAGGTGAAATTGTGTCACTTCTCGTGTTCATTGCACGCAGAGTCGGTGTATATGCAACAGTTTGGGCTGCCTAATTTACCAGAATTTTACGTAATTATGACATAACATTGAAGGTTGTGCAATGTAACAGCAATATTTAGACTTATGGATGCCACCCATTAGATAAAATACGGAAAGGTTCCGTATTTCACTGAAAGAATAAACATCTTGTTTTCTAGATGATAGTTTCCGGATTCAACCATATTAATGACATACGGCTCGTATTTCTATGTGTTATGTTATAATTAAATTTATGATTTGATAGTGCAGTCTGACTGAGCGATGGTAGGCACCAGCAGGCTCGTAAGCATTCATTAGTTAGCTAGTTAGCGGGGTGCGCGCTAATAGTGTTTCAAATGTCACTCGCTCTGAGACGGAGTAGTTGTTCCCCTTGCTCTGCAAGGGCCGTGGATTTTTTGGCTGCTTCGAGGGTGGCTGTTGTCGATGTGTTCCTGGTTCGAGCCCAGGTAGGGGCGAAGAGAGGGAGGGAAGCTATACTGTTACACTGGCAATACTAAAGTACCTATAAGAACAGCAAATAGTCAAAGGTATATGAAGTACAAATCGTATAGAGAGAAATAGTCCTATAACAACTACAACCTAAAACTTTTTACCTGGGAATATTGAAGACTCATGTTAAAAAGTAACCACCAGCTTTAATATGTTCTGAGCAAGGAACTTAAACGTTAGCTTTCTTACATGGCACGTATTGCACTTTTACTTTCTTCTCCAACACTTTGTTTTTTCATTATTTAAACTAAATTGAACATGTTTCATTATTTATTTGAGGCATAATATATTTTATTGATGTATTATATTAAGTTAAAATAAGTGTTCATTCAGTATAGTTGTAATTGTCATGACAAATATATATATATATTTTTTATATATGATTATTATTATTTTTTAATGTTTTTAAAATCGGACAATTAAATGGGATTGGCTTTATTTGGTCCTCCAATAATTGGTATCGGCGTTGAAAATTTATCGGTCGACCCCTAATATAGATACAGTTGAAGTCGGAAGTTTACATACAACCTTAGCCAAATACATTTAAACTCAGTATTCCACAATTCCTGACATTTAATCCTAGTAAAAAATCCCAGTCTTAGGTCAATTAGGATCACCACTTTATTTTAAGAATGTGAAATGTTAGAATAATAGTAGAGAAAATGGTTTATTTCAGCTTTTATTTCTTTCATCACATTCCCAGTGGGTCAGAAGTTTACATACACTCATTAAGTATTTGGTAGCATTGCCTTTAAATTGTTTAACTTGGGTCAAACGTTTCAGGTAGCCTTCCACAAGTTGGGTGAATTTAGGCCCATTCCTCCTGACAGAGCTGGTGTAACTGAGTCAGGTTTGTAGGCCTCCTTGCTCGCACACACTTTTTCAGTTCAGCCCACAAATTTTCTATAGGATTGAGGTCAGGGCTTTGTGATGGCCACTCCAATACCTTGACTTTGTTGTCCTTAAGCCATTTTGCCACAACTTCTGAAGTATGCTTGGGATCATTGTCCATTAGGAAGACCCATTGGCCACCAAGCTTTAACTTCCTGACTGATGTTTTGAGATGATGCTTCAATATATCCACATAATGCCATCTATTTTCTGAAGTGCACCAGTCCCTCTTGCAGCAAAGCACCCCCACAACATGATGCTGCCACCCCCCTGCTTCACGGTCAGGATGGTGTTCTTCGGCTTGCAAGCATCCCCCTTTTTCCTCCAAACATAATGATGGTCATTATGGCCAAACAGTTCTATTTTTGTTTCATCAGATCAGAGGACATTTCTCCAAAAAGTACGATCTTTGTCCCCATGTGCAGTTGCAAACCGTAGTCTGGCTTTTTTATGGCGGTTTTGGAGCAGTGGCTTCTTCCTTGCTGAGCGGCCTTTCAGGTTATGTCGATATAGGACTCATTTTAATGTGGATATAGATACTTTTCTACCTGTTTCCTCCAGCATCTTCACAAGGTCCTTTGCTGTTGTTCTGGGATTGATTTGCACTTTTATTACCCAAGTACATTCATCTCTAGGAGACAGAACGCGTCTCCTTCCTGAGCGGTATGACGGCTGCGTGGTCCCATGGTGTTTGTACAGATGAACATGGCACCTTCAGGATTTTGGAAATTGCTCCTAAAGATTTCCAAGCTGTTTAAAGGCACAGTCAACTTAGTGTATGTAAACTTCTAACCCAAAGAAATTGTGATACAGTGAATTATAAGTGAAATAATCTGTCTGTAAACAATTGTTGGAAAAATTACTTGCATCATGCACAAAGTAGATGTCCTAACCGACTTGCCAAAACTTTAGATTGTTAACAAGAAATGTGCGAGTGGTTAAAAAACGAGTTTTAATGTCTCCAACCTCAGTGTATGTAATCTTCCGACTTCAACTGTAGGTGTAGTGGGACAAACTGTGGTTGAGAATAGACTAGCTGACCTATGACCCCTGGTCTGGCTATCAGACTTACCTAGAGCGTAGTGGCTGCAGCTCCTGGACATGTGTGCTGGTGTCTCTGGTATCATACACCAGCACAGAGCCGTTACTGAGACCAGCGTACACGTAGTTGTTGTTGTCCAGGCACCAGCAACAGCTCCACACTGGCTTACCCGTGTTGTACGTCTGCACCACTGTGTTGGTCATTAGACTGCAGGTGAGAAATAAATAAATACTGTCCTTTAAACCATCAGCGTTTTGTTTTCAATCTAGGTCTGACTGATTCTTGCAATCAAAGAATGTTCTACCATAACAAGTGCAATGTTCTTCTCCATCAGAGCCTGGGGCTATTAAGTCAACACCATTCTGAAATAAACTGTCCTGATAAATCTCTCTGCTTGGACACTGACTGACTATCTGTCTCTTGTGGTTACCTGGTGAGTTTGATGGTGTTGTCCAGGGCAGCAGAGAGCAGGAGGCTGTCAGCTTGTCTGTTGAATGCCAGGCCTCTGATCTGTTTAACATGGATGGGAACATACTGGCATGCCTTCATATTCACCGTACTCACCTTCTTCACACCATAGCCTGGCAGGTAGACACAAAGAGAGGAGAGAGACCGAGAGCATAAGGGTGGGAGAGAAATGATTCCAAGAAATGTCTTTCATGTCTTACAAAACTCAGAAATGCTTCTTGGGAGGTAGCAAATATTTCAGACAGTTGAAAATATGCCCTCTGATATTTTCAAATCTATGCAAAAATTCAGTTATTCCGTACTGAAAGCATATCAAAGCTGATCAAAGGTCTTACCGGGCACCAGTGTGGTGTGTGGGGAGGGATGGGAGGCCAGCAGGCAGCTGAGGGGTTCACAGTAGGACAGCACCCTGCAGCCCCCCGCCTGGGACACTAGCACGGCCTTGGAGAAGACGTAGTGGCCCCCCTGGGTGCTGTCCTGTCTCTGTGAGAGCCCAGAGAGAGAGGCCCCTGAGTTCTTAGAAGGCCTACAGCCAGGCTGAGCCATCAGCGTCTTCAACTCCTGGGAGAGAAGGTAGAGAGTGATCCAACTGCTCAATGGAAGTCTGTGTTCAAGCATACCAGATGTGATCAACAAAACCTTGAAAAATCAAGATATTATTAATATCAAATGATTACAGCATGTTGTTCTAATCTACCTGATAAACAGATGGGGGAGGGGGAATTACAGATAAATCAATGACAACATCAAAAAGGAACAAAGTACCTGTATCTGCTTGCGTAGTTTCCCACATTCGTCTGTCATCACCTGCAGTTGTAGCCGGCACTTGGCTGACTCTAGTTCAGCATTCCTACGCATTGACTGTTCCTGCTCCAATGACCTGCACATATAACAAAGCAACACATTCAGACTCACTGGCTGTTTCCGAATACCCATACCAGTGTACTACATCCTTAAACTGCATAATATGCACTCATCGTGGTATACTCATCGTCGTATAGTAAAAAAGTATGTAGTACGCCAAGGTCACAACGCAGTAGCGGCTCCTGACTGGTTGAGATGGTGGGGCGGGGCTGAGTGCGGGTGGATTTCTCCCAATTCAACAGACATGCATCGCATTAACCAGGCTGACAATAGCTCATTTGCAACTTGATTAATTCTCTAAGCTCTGAATAAAAAAAGGAATGGAGTTACAGGCCTACTCAGGCTGGTTATAGGCAAACTATCACATTAGACCCACAGTGCATTTGGGAAGTATTCACACCCCTTAATTTTTCCCACATTTTGTTACGTTACAACCTTAATCTAAAATGTTTTGAGTTATTTGTTTTCATCAATCTACACACAATACCCCATAAAGCAAAAATAATTAAAGTACCTTTACATAACAATTTAGAAACTTTGCTATGAGACTCGAAATTGAGCTCAGGTGCATCATGTTTCCATTGATCATCCTTGAGATGTTTCTACAACTTGGAGTCCATCTGTGCAAAATTCAATTGATTGGACATGATTTGGAAAGTCACACCTGTCTAAGATCCCACAGTTGACAGTGCACGTCAGAGCAAAAACCAAGCAATGAGGTCGAAGGAATTGTCCGTAGAGCGCGGAGACAGGATTGTGTCGAGGCACAGATCCGGGGAACAGCACCAAAAAATGTCTGCAGCATTGAAGGTCCCGAAGAACACAGTGGCCTCCATCATTCTTAAATGGAAGAAGTTTGGAACCACCGAGACTCTTCCCAGAGCTGTCCGCCCGGCCAAACTTTGCAATCAGTGGAGATGGGCCTTTGTCATAGAGGTGACCAAGTACCCGATGGTCACTGAAAGAGCACCAGAGGGGGAGAAACTTCCAGAAGGACAACCATCTCTGCAGCACTCCACCACAGTCAGGCCTTTATGGTAGAGTTGCCAGACAGAAGTTACTCCTCAGTAAAAAGCACGACAGCTTATCTGATCTGATGAAACAAAGACTGAACTCTTTGGCCTGAATGCCAAGCATCACATCTGGAGGAAACCGGGCACCATCCCTAAAGTGAAGCATGGTGGTGGCAGCATCATGCTGTGGGGATGTTTTTCAGAACCAGGGACTGGGAGACAGGATCAAGGGAAAGATGAACGGAGAAAAGTACAGAGATCCTTGATTAAAACCTGCTCCAGAGCACTCTGGACCTCAGACTGGGGCGAAGGTTCAACTTCCAACAGGATAACAACCCTAAGCACACAGCCAAGACAACGCAGGAGTGTCTTCAGGACAAGGCTCCGAATGTCCTTTGTAACAGTTTTGACTTGATGTTATTATTTATAGGGGTGCCAGGTAGGTTGTGCCTACCAGAGAAAACATTGGTTTCTCATTTTAGTTTGGGAGGGAATGAGTCCCATCTGGTCTGTCAAGTCTACACCAATACAAAGGACTTATGTAAAAGTCAGGATGGAAATAAACTTTTCATAAACCCTTAAAACATTGGAAATAACTTCCAAAACGACTATTATTTTGCGTGGGTTGTATTAGCAACATCAATGATTACACACACATATAATAATATAACAATGAGTTCTGGTTCTTCTAGAAATGTCCTGTACCTCGGGCTTAAAGAGTCCAGCCCGGTAAAGGAGTTCAGGGAACTCCCGTGACCTTAGTCACGCAATGTTTATCCGTTCATTCAATGTAGCGTAAACCCAGTATTAAATCATACAATCCATATAACAATTATTTTACCACAGAACTTTAAAGCATATCAACTCTTACTAAGTCCTCAACTACAACTAACTACATAAATCATCACCGTATACATGACATCAAAACAAATGAAATACCGTATACAAAAAGGTGGTAGTCAGTCGGTCAGTCAGACAATCCAATCCGCCAATAGATCTCAAGCGGAGAAAGGCCACGGAGAGGTGTAGTCCACGGACGCAAAGAGTGGATCCGACCCTGGGTAAACTCTATTAGGCTACAAAACACGTTTAACGGCAACAAAACAACGGAATAGAGAAGCGTCGGGAACTGAGGGTTGAACACATCCTCCTTCACGTCTCCATCACAACCCCCTTTTTGCGCAGCTGATGCTGGCTATTTAATTGGGAATTAAAGGGAAAGCAACCTATTGGAAGGAGCTGCACTGAGACGGTTCAGAAAAATTCAGGGCCGTCACACCTTGAGTGGCCCGGCCAGAGCATGGACTTGAACCCGGTCAAACATTTCTGCAGAAAATAGCTGTGTAGCGACGACAATTTGGTTCCATTTCAACATATTTATTACTGAAACAAAAGTGCTGCAACATACAGTACCAGTCAAATGTTGACATCTACTCATTACAGGGTTTTTCTTTATTTGTAATATTTCCTACATTGTAGAATAACAACGAAGACATCAAAACTATGAAATAACACATGGAATCATGTAGTAACCAAAAATAAAGTGTTAAACAAATCAAAATACACTTTATATTTGTGATTCTTCAAATTAGCCACCCTTTGCTTTGATGACAGCTTTGCACACTTGGCATTCTCTCAACCAGCTTCACCTGTAATGCTTTTCCAATAGTCTTGAAAGACTCCATCACTCTCCTTCTTGGTCAAATAGCCTGGAGGTGTGTTGGGTCATTGACCGGTTGGGGGGAAAAAATGATAGTGGGACTAAGCGCAAATCAGATGGAATGGAGTATCGATGCAGAATGCTGTGGTAGCCATGCTGGTTAAGCGTGCCTTGAATTCTAAATAAAATCACAGACAGTGTCACCAGCAAAGCACCCCCACACCATCACACCTCATCCTCCATGCTTAACGGTGGGAGCCACACATGCAGAGATCAAACGTTCACCTACTGCGTGTCTCACAAAGACACGGTGGTTGGAACCAAGAATCTCACATTTGGACTCATCAGACCAAAGGACAGATTTCCACCGGTCTAATGTCCATTGCTCGTGTTTCTTGGCCCAAGCAAGTCTCTTCTTATTGTGTCCTTTAGAAGTGGTTTCTTAAAAGAAATTTGACCATGAAGGCCTGACTCACAGTCTCCTCTGAACAGTTGATGTTAAGATGTGTCTGTTGCTTGAATTCTGTGATGCATTTATTTGGGCTGTAACTAATGAACGTATCCTCTGCAGCAGAGATCTCTGGGTCTACCTTTCCTGTGGTGGTCCTCGTGAGAGCCAGTTTCCTCATAGCACTTGAAGAAACTTTCAAAGTTGTTGAAATGTTCCAGATTGACTGACCTTCATGTCTTAAAAGTAATGATGGACTGTTGTTTCTCTTCGCTTAGTTGAGCTGTTCTTGACATAGCCCTATTTGGTAAAATACCAAGGCCAGATTATCTTCTTCTGCACCCCTACCTTGTCACAACTGATTAGCTGAAACGCATTAAGAAGTTAAGAAATTCTACAATGTAATTTTAACATGGCACACCTGTTAATTAAAATGCATTCCAGGTGACTACCTCATGAAGCTGGTTGAGAGAATGCCAAGCATGTGCAAAGCTGTCATCAAGGCAAAGGGTGGCTACTTTGAAGAATCACAAATATAAAATATATTTTGATTAGTTTAACACTTTTTTGTTTACTACATGATTCCATGTGTTATTTCATACAGTGTCTTCACTATTATTCTACAATGTTGAAAAAAATAAAAAAATAAAGCAAAACCCTGGAATGAGTAGGTGTCCAAACCTTTGAATGATACTGTATATATATATTAAAACAAATAACCTAAATGTTCAAATCAAAAGGCTATTGCATAGAAAACATGGACAGTCGGGTGCATCTCAAATTCAGAACCGCTGGACAGCAACATAACAAACTAAAGCACTGATCATTGGCAATGAGATCAGAATGACTGCTAAGGTTTGATCCATAAATTAAATAGGTAGCCTACAAAACTAAAATCCATACGTTCAAATCAAAAGGCCCGACTAACATGACATCAGTAATGTAAGTAATATCCTGAGTTCCTAGTGCCAACACATTCACAAATCAAAAGATGTCAGAGCTTTTAAACTAAATACTAAACAAATGCCAAGAGAACAAGAAACACTTCAATGCAAAAACACAACACCCCCCCATGCATTGTGGAAAAGTGTGCATCACTCTCTCAACCGCTCCCTACACACAGCAGTGGATAAGGTCAAATCAAGAGGAGCTCAGCTACCTTACCTCTTCATATTCTCCTGTTCTGTGTTGTCCAAAGCCCTCAGCTTGCGTGCATACAGGAGGACGATATCAGAGCGCTTGGCCTTCTTGTTGCACTGCAGACATGCACAGAGCAGTAAAGGTCATTATAGGGACTAGACATAATCTGAGGGAATGTTTTCTTATCAATAAATTACATCATTGTCTGTATGGTAAGTCAATGGAACTGTATTTTAGCTGTTTGTGGCAGTATTTTCTCAGATTGAAGTAATTCAGAGGGCATTTATTGGGTTTCAAATTATTTTTGACTGCATGAGGAAATTCCATCTCCAGCACAGAGTCAATTTGGTACCAGTCATTACAGTGGAACAAGGAGCTTTTTGTCACCTAGGAGGGACTGCAAATACTGAGTACAGACCTTCCTGAGCAACTCCACTCCTCTGCCCCCAGACATGCCGAGGCTGACAGACAGACATGCACACTGACCTGGGGACACTTGGCTCCCTGGCCCTGGCCCTTCACCCAGCGGCTAATGCAGGTGTAGCCGAAGAGATGTCCGCAGCGCAGGGTGGCCAGTCGGTGCTCCCCTGACGTGGTCCAGGGCTCAAAGCAGATAGAGCAGGTCTCCCCCTCCCCCTCATCCCCTTGGGACGACCGAAGAGCCGCACCACTGGTGGCCACTGGGGCTGTTACACTCTTGAAAAGGGGACCGAGAGAGCATGCCGATGGTACTACAGAAACTGCACTAGCTAGCTAATCATGGAAATATTATTCCCCTCCAAGATTCTAGGCCTATCACTGGCAATGAATGTGGTCTTACCTCAGGATTCACTTGATTTCCAGTCTCTGTCCTCACAGCCTCTGTGGTTGCATTAGAATCTATACACAGGATACACATGGTTAGATTTAACTCTTCATAGGTGACAGTCTAAAATGGCAATGCGTGGAACAGACTTGAGCTCGAGGTTGGTTTACCTGAAGGATTTGGGCCTTGCAGTGGCGTGGCTGCCACAGGAGGGTTCATTCCAAGGCTGGAGGGAACAGCAGGTTCATCAGGGTTGTGAGGGTCTACTGGCCCTGTGGGGTCTGCCTCATCCTCCGACTCGCTCGACTCTGTGGTATTACCAGAGTCAGGGTTGGCTGCAGGGACTCGCAGCAGGAAATCTAGGAAGCGGCTAGCAGAGGGAGAGGTCTGGGTGGGGTAGAGCGCCCTGACGCCTGGCCTTTTATCGTACAAAGACAATACAGGAACAATAAATGAGTTGGTGAAATAGGTACTCAATGAAGTACACAATGTCTCCGGTACAGTTTAGAGGGAGTGACTCCAGTCCAACCATAACTACCTGGCTCTCCGCTGCCTCAGGACTGCTGCTGTAGTGACCCTGTGCACAATATGACCCTCCATTCTGATCCTGGGCCCAACTTGACCCTCCACTCTGATTCGGTTCTGACTGAACGCCCAGGTGGTCGGGAGTCGTGGTGGGTCTAGGGGAGCCGCGTCTGCCTCGTCCTCAGTTTCGCTGCCAGGGTCAGGGATGATGATAGGGGGATCTACATTGCCTGCCATAGCATCTGGTTCTGGTTCCCTCCTGGGGACCCCCAGCTGCAAGTCCACCTCCATCGCCTCCATTTGAAAAGCACTATGTAAAATATATTGTTAATATTATCCTGAATTTATCAAATAGAAACTTGTTTTTGTTGTAAAAGGTTTTCCATTTGGAGTAAACTTTCTGTTGCAGAAAAAAATAAAAATAAACGATTTGTAACAGAATCTGCGTAATGAGTACAATACACCCCTGTAGGACACCCAATGCTGCCTGGAGCTACATAGCTAGGGTGACAACAAAAATCAGGTTATGTACAATGCCTTCAGAAAATATTCACCCCCTTGACTTTTCCCACATTTTATTGAGTTACAGCCTGAATTTAAAACATATTTAATTGTGATTGTGTCACTTATCTACACACAACCCATAATATGGCAAAGTGGAAATGTGTTTTTTGAAACCTTTACAAAATCATAAAAATTGAAAAGCTGAAATGTCAAGTCACTAAGTATTCAACCCTTATGTTATGGCAAGCCTAAATAGGTTCAGGGGTAAAAATGTGCTTAACAAGTCACATAATAAATTGCATGAACTCACTCTGCTCCCCAATCGAACAGTGAATTTCAACCACAAAGACGAGGGAGATTATGCAATAGTTCTCAAAGGGCATTGGTAGATGGGTAAATAATAAATAAAGCAGACATTAACTATGCCTTTGGCCATGGTGAAGTTCTTAATTAAACTTTGGATTTTTACATTTAAGTCATTTAGCAGACGCTCTTATCCAGAGCGACTTACTTGGATGGTGGATGGTGTATCAATGCAAGTCAGTCACTACAAAGATACAGGTGCCCTTTGCCACACCAAGGAAACTCTGTACAGCTAGTGACCGAAGTCAGCAGGCATGCACCCGGCCCGCCACAAGGATTACTCCACAATAGTAACCTAATTGACAGTGAAAAGAAGGTTGCCTGTACAGAACACAAATATTCCAAAACATGCATACTGTTTGCAATACAGGACTAAAGTAATAATGCAAAAAATGTGGCAAAGAAATTGTACTTTTCGCACCAAATACAAAGCATTATGTTTGGGAAATTTCAACACAAAAACATCACTGAGTATCACTCTTCATATTTTCAAGCATGGTGGTAGCTGCATCATGTTATGGGTAAGATAGTCATCGGCAAAGGCATAAAAAGAAACTGAATAGAGCTAAGTATACAAAAATCATAGAGGAAAACTTGGTTCAGTTTGCATTCCACCAGAAACTGTGAGACAAATTCACCTTTCAGCAGGACAATAACCTAAAACACAAGGCCAAATATTCACTGGAGTGGAGTTGCTTACCAAGAAAACATTGAATGTTCCTGAGTGGCCAAGTTACAGTTTTGACTTAAGTCGGCTTGAAAATCTATGGCAAGACTTAAAAATGACTGTTTTTAGCAATAATCAACAACCAACTTGACAGAGCTTTAAGGATCGTTTAAATAAATGGGCAAATATTGTACAATCCAGGTGTACAAAGTTCATAGAGACTGAGCCAGAAAGAATCACAACTGTAACCGCTGCAAAAGGTGATTCCAATGTGTATTGATTCAGGGGGTTGAAATTTATCTAATCAATATAGTGTTTATTTCAATTTGTATATATATTTTTTTATCTTTTTCCCTACCACGTTGAATGAGAAGTGTGTGTAGATCGTTAACAAAAAAAATACAAAATCCATTTGAACAAAACTTGGAAAACGTCAAGGGCTGTGAATACTTTCTGAAAGCACTGTAACTTGCATGCAACGCTAACTAGTTAACTAAATTGCCACGCAACGTTACTTGAAAAATGTTTAACACAAGCTAAATTGGATGGACAATCTAACGTTACGTTCGTGATAAGATCAGTTATGTAAATGAGAATATATTAGGTAGCTATGTAAGGTAAATGTTAGGTGACAATTGGTACAGTTAATAGGTAGCCAGTTAGCAAGGTAACAATGATTGCTAGTTATCTAGCCAGCTGCTAGGAAGTGCAAAACACGAAGCGGGATTTTGGAACTAGCAGTCACCGTAACGTTACATTGAGGCGGAAACCGAAGGCCGCTCTGCTAAGTAGCTAACTACTGTAGTTACTTGAAACCGTAAACATCACCATTAGCTCGCTAGTTACGGTACATTACCGATGTGGATATTTCGTGACAGTCTCGAATGTGATCAATGAAAAAGTACGGAGTTTTCATATATAGCTAGTGGCTCCCCTTTGGAAATAACCTCCTTGCTAATAAACTAGCTAGCTAGTTATAATGCTAGCTAGCTCCACTCAGATCAGTATGCTGCTTGCCGGGCAGTGTAAATTCGCAGCTCGCCTCTTCCTACCTTGAAAATTCGCGTTTTACCAAAACGATCCGTGTCAGTGTCAAACTTCGTGAGTTACCATGACAAGCTAAATTGTTAAACTACATTACTCTTAAAGCATGACATTTGATGTAACTATAATCCGTTGCTATCTCCGTCGTCATTTGGAAGGCTCGAAAATCCCCGCCAGTCTTCAATGGCCCGCCCCATAATGTTTCAACACCACCATTGGTGCGGCGCCAGACTACTAAATATTATGCTACATTAGCATAATATACTGTCCTGAATACTGTAAATTGTCGCTCACAAACAAATCGCTTCATTATTAAATATTTTATTTTCAAAGCTTTGAACTATAGTAGAAAACCTTTGATGGTGTTGCTTTAATAGTTTGTCAAATCAATTGCAAATCATTTTACAGTTTCAATCAAAGTTATTCCTGACGAATGATGTAAAAATGTACTAGGCTTAAATGACATCACAGGCACTTGATCAACCGTCTGTTGGTGTGGTGTTGTTCATCCCATGATGAATTTGGGGCGGTCAGTTGATGTCTTTAAACTGGAGCTGAAACTGGAACTGTTCTTGTTTTATCCTCTTCTCCAGCCTAGTTTGAGAACTCTGGAGAGGAAACTCTGTTAGTCCTCCTCTAACTGCTCCACCACTTTGCGGAGCTTGTCCACCAACACTGTGAAACAGACAGACTTGATTACACAATCTGTCCTGGGTATTATAACACCTCTTAATGATGATGATCAGAATAGAAATAAGAAACAATGATAACAGGACAAATAGGAATCAATATGGAACAGGTGAAATAATTGTTTGTAGGCCTACAGTAGATCATAATGTCTATGCCTATTAGTTGTGTGTGATGAAGGTATTACCTCCTGCCGTTGGCCTGTGGAAGCTGTCATAGGAGCGACAGGCGTTGATCAGCTCTCCCAACTGTTTTGGGGAGTCTTCAGGAAGAGGTTCAGTATATTTGTCTTTAGTCACCCTCTTTAACACCTCTTCTGGTAAGCAGTCTGATCAGAAGACGAGAGAAAACAGAAATGGAATGACAGATGTCTAAATATGACAGAGTAACCATATGCTTATAGAGAGAAAACCCAACCATGTTATTTTCAGATGCATCATTGGCATTGCTGTTAGTGTTTATTAAACACAGCCTTTCTACTAACAGAGTTGACACACACCTCTGAAGGGAATCTCGCGGCTTGCAATCTCCCACAGGACAATGCCAAAACTGCAATGGACACAATTCAAACAGAGTGAGCTTGCAGTAGACCGAGGGCCTACATTAGACTAAAAAGTACCATTTCAACATAAAAAATGTAATGGGTTTGTGATTTTACATTAATTTACAATATCTGAGTGTGTGATGGAAAGCTGACCTGTACATCTCACAGGCTTTGTTGTAAGGGTTGTTGATATTCTCAAGCTGCTCCGGGGAGCTGTAGCATAAGGAGCAGCTCTTCCGGTCCTTAGACTTCTTCAACGAAGTCTCTGTTTTCACCAGCTCCAAACCTCCTAGCTGACCACACAACAATTACATTGAGGTGGAGGTACTTCGCCTATCACTTTGTAGTGCCAAACACACATGGATGTGTAGTGGAATGAATTAAACCTCATACCTTCACTCTGTACCCGGTATCTACTAGGAACTTTCTGCTGTTGATGCATCCGTGCACTTGAAACTTCTTCTCAGACTGGTGTAATCTACAGTGAAAGAGGGATTAGCTTGTCATGCCAGGGTAGCTCAGTGTGATTAGGATACGCTTTCTTGTTCTGTGAACTTTGGTGAGCAAGGCACAGATACAGTGTACCCATTATTTTAGTGAAGGGGAAACACCAGACCATACTGTATATTATTGGTGGGTAGAAGTTAATAGGTGGATCATAAGATGCACAAATAGCATCCAACATTCCTCTCTTGAATTTAGCCAAATTGTACCCAGTGACATTTGGCTGTGGCAGGGATGCGACCATCAGAGGTGTGACTTTATTAGCCAGCTTTTGGTGTCGCTTTCCGCTGCGCTGGCGGAACCCTTTCATGTCCGCCAACATTTCATGTTGAAGGTGTCTGTACTGGTTGCGACAGATCCTTATTCAACATAAAAGTATGATAGTGTTAGTATAATTTAATTATGCCAATGTGCTTTCATCAATTGAAAGCCCTTCATCTATTTTATGAGAATTTGTAAGATTTCTTGTTTGCATAAAATAGACCAGTCTTTAAATAATAGGTAATAGAATTTATTCTCGGAGCGCGCTACCACTTAAACACTTACAGCGTTTATATACAGATCATGACGTCGTTTTACTGCTTTAACAGAATCACCTCCTCTCGACCAGGACAAAGTAAGGTGAAAAGTTCATTCTAACTTACTAACACACTCCCAGATAACTTTTGACCCCTCAACATTATCGATCACCACTGAACTGACAGTTATAATTAACAGCAAACCTAGGAATGCACTCACTGCCTTATCTAAAAACCCCAGAGCTAAGTTTCAGTTGAGTCAACCATAGGCTAACGAACTTATGTGTTTACACAGTCCCCAACCCATTTGTTTCTGCCTAGTTGGAATGGTGTTCATTAACATTTTATTACTCCTTGTCCTGTCACACAATTTCTTCTTATGAACTCATATTGTCTATTACTATACAACAGAGAATAAGCTTACCAAGATACAATTCTATTTAAAATGGGGATATTGTTTATTCATTTATCCATAATAAATCCATAATAAATTCAACAGATAGGCGAATTCCTTAGTTCAAATTGTATAAATATAACACATTTTTGGCAACGATATGGCAGAGATGGTGCTTCATGTGTAATAGGTGTACTGTCTGGTCTACGTGTGTAAGGCACAGGGTAAAGAGTGGTTTACTGTACCTGTAAAGGCCTTGTGCTGCATCCAGACTCATGCGGGCCCTTCTGTCCCAGGGCAGCTTACTTTGGGAATCCAGCACCTCTCTTAGACTGCCCTTCTCACAAAACTCCATCACAATAAGGTAGTTTGGATTGGGACCTGCAGGACAACAAGGGTAGAGAAAAGGATGATTAAATGCAACAAGGGCACATCATCATGACATTATGATATCATATCCTGCAATCACATGGTGATTATATCCCATCTCCTATTTGTTCAGCAACTATTTCACATACTGTAAAACAAATAGAGTAGCCCACTCACCGCCCTCTTGCTGGACACAGATCCCAAACATTCGCAGGATGTTTGGCGACTCAAAGCGCTTCATAGTCTCCACCTCCTTTTTGAAGATGCTTCTCAGCTGACTGGGTGGGACAAACATTACCGATTAGACAAATAGATGTTTAGAACTGAAGTTTATACTAAAATAATTCTGAGATGTCTTGTATGCTACGCTACATACCTTGGGCTTGTGCTCCTTGGGTAGGTGTATCTTTTGATGGCTACTGTGAATTTGTTATACTCTCCTTTGTACAAAACTGAGTTGTCATTTTTTAATATGGGCTCTTTGGGCATGTCGTAGGTCAGCTCCTCTGGCTTGATCTCTCTGATGTCTTGTATTAAAATGCTGGGCTTCTGTACTGTCAATGGATAACACATAACAAAGCCAATAAGATAAAGTCACACAGGCACTTAGGAACATAACAGATCAATTACACAGATAACTCAAGGTACCACAGGACAACACACAGTGTTGTAAAATACAGTGCGGATGGAGGGTGCTTGCCTGGTGCAGGATGCAAAACTGTGCTGTGTTTCGGGATCTGATTTGAATGACACATTGTTTACCATCCCATGCACATAATTTTCATCTGTGCAGAGTGCCGTCAATATAGTTTGTGTGAGTGGAACAATAGTGCTTGTAGTATCAAACAAAAACGTAGAAAGGTGTAAACCACACAGGAACAAACGAGCAAACAGACTCTCAGCCCCTTTTTATCACCTGGTGCTAGTTGGGAAATGTGAGATTAATGAACACAGAAGTTGCTCAGAATCCAAATGAAATAGTAGTTACCAAATGCAGTATGATGTTTGAATGTGATCAATTGGCAACAACTAAGGACAAAACATTTTTTAGTTACATTAAATTAGACATTTATCTATATAGGCTTACTTACAGGTTTCCAACATTGCTTTGATGTCTTGCACATCCTTTTTGGTGGAGTCCATTTTCTCATGCATTGTGTCCAATCTTTCCTTGTTGCCCTCCGCCAGAGACTGTAGCACTGTGGGTTATATTGGCACCGATATGACATTTGTCTGATACTGATATTAGATATTTTCCTTGCCAAAAAAAAAAACTGATACCGATAACCAATATTAGACATTTTAGCTGCCTTTTAAGCATTCTAGTACAGTTAAATAGTTAACACACACACACATACAGCAGTCTAAGGCACTGCATCTCAGTGCAAGAGGCGTCACTACGGTCCCTGGTTCAAATCCAGGCTGTATCACATCCGGCCGTGATTGGGAGTTCCATAGGGCAGCGCACAATTGGCCCCGTGTTGTCCGGGCCATAAAGGTTACACACACACACTGACCAAATATATATTTTGTTGGCATTTTTGTATGTCCCCATTACCAGTAAATCATAATATAAACCTATTTATTTCACTAACTTGCTGTGCTGTTTCGTTGTTAATTTATTCAGTCGTTTCATTCTCAATCAGGATTTCTATGGAACGCTGTTTAGGTCTTTGGGTGTCAAAAAAGATACACGTCAAATAACACAACATAATCTGTTTCAGTAGCTATAGTTTGCTAGCTAACTATATAGTTATGTGTCATCATTTAAAATAACCCTAATTTATAAAATTCATTTGCATCACTGTAAATTACATACTTTTATTTTGAAGGCAAACTGCAAATTCCACTTAATCCTTAATCCTAGCTTCATAACACATAACCCGGTCCGGTCGAGCCTCACAAGCCAGATGAAGCTAGCTGGCTGCTTATAATGTTAGGTTTGTGCGACAGAGTTTAATAGCTGGCTAGCTATTTATTTGCATGAACTTAAGATCAATTTCAAAAGGCAACCTAGCTAATACTTACTCACAACGATTCCTAAATCATTGCTTAGAATAATGAAAATGACTGCAGTTTCTACAGGTAATTGTTTTCAGGCTGGTTGTATTGGTGCTAGCTCGGTAACGTTAGAATGCTAAAGCTAGCTACCCCAGCAGTTGCGGTCAATCAAATGATGCTTTATTACCAAAGCGGTATTGTAAACACATCGTTCGTGGCCGGTGTTTACTTGTTTGCTGACTTTTGTACAGCTTTGACAGTGCTACTGTATCTTTTTTGACAGGCAAAGATTCAAACGGCGTTCCATCGGAAAAATTTCGCATTTAGTAGTGTTAACCGGTGCTCGACCAGTCGGCAAAAGCCAACATCACCCACCACAGAGAACGGTTGATTGTCAAGGGCAATGAATCCACACAGCAGACATGGTGGGCTAGTTTAGGAATGCTGTGTTGCACCGTATAGCGCAACATTTTATGTGGCGTCATCACGTCATGTACCTTCGTTAAATAGGCATGTACGCCATCGGGTTTGCATATCTGGAGTTAAACTAGACGTCGGCTAATACCGATGTTGGCATTTCTAGCTTTTTTGTTCTTTTTTTTTTAATCGTCCGATAACAATATGTTCACCGATATATCGTGCATCCTTAATTGGCACAATGTCACCTGCCTGAAATTGCCCCACCCCACACACGGTATACTCGGGTGTCTCACATTTTTGCAGCTCCAGACAATCAATCTCTCTGTCTTCCTCATCCTCTCTCCATCGTGTTGCCTCTTGAAACACCTGCTGTAGTTTCTGTCTCTGGTCCACCTGCAGGGCAAGCGAGAGCACCTGAGCTGCATCGTTCAAGCGCTCATTCAAACTTTCGAAATCATCTCCCTGGTCGTAGGTCTTCAGGATGCGCTTCAGGTAGCTGGCACTGGCATATTTCTTAACCACATCCTGGGCAGATTCTAAGGTGAATTTGAGCTCACTCAGGCCGTTCTCCACATGGGCAGGGTATTCCCCCAGCCCCTTCATCTTTACCGCCCTCACCAGCTCTTCCAAGGCTTTTACGCGCATACCCAAACGCTGACATCGCTTCTTGTTGGCTTTCACTTCACCACATAGAGAGTAGAGCTTCTCCGCTATGCCCAAGATGGGATCTATGATGTCCATGGCTGGAGAAAGAAGAAATGGTTTTAAGAAATGCATTCAACAAGGTTTTCCAAAAACATAGCTCTGAGAAAGTCTATCTACCAAAGCTTATATACAAGTACAGTATACTAACTTGTTGACAGAGCACAAACCTTGTTCAACAATTTGTTGAACCCATCCCATAGCAGCCTTACAAGTTCTGGCGACATCTCTCCCGCTACAAATCAGTTAGACATTTTATGTGCAGATTGTATGTATGTATGTAGGCATTGTTACCACCTGAGGGCATTGATGATATCAGCTGAAACAGTACATCAGGTCCTTAGGGGTGTATTCATTCCGAAAACCGTTTCCCATATAAAAACCAAACGGAACGAAACTGGGAGCGACCTACCTGAATTTGTTCAATAGAAACTCTCATTTGCGTTTTCTGTTTGTAGTAAACAGTTTGTTGCAAAACTTTTAGCAACAGATTAAATGTTTGGCAACAGAATCGGTGTAATGAATACAGCATAGGTATTTTCTTGACCATAACCACTTATTTCCCAGAAGCTATTTTGGCACTGAGTAATGTCAGATAATGTATTTTGAAAGCTAGTCAGGAAGAGGAAGGGAAACTTGCTTAACCCTGATACACATCTGATGTGAGGTACTAATGAGCTGTTTGAGTTCTTGCGAAAGCTGAGGGAAGTTTATTTTGCCTTAATTTCAAAAAGAAATTATCACCAGTCATGACTACCAATAAGGACTGGTTTCCCAGACCCAGTTTAAGCTCTGGAATAAAATGTACTTTAAAGTGAGAAAATTGCTGTTGAGGGCGTGGATATGATGTGGCTCCCTCTTGAAAAAAAAAGAAGTGTAGATGCATGCCAGCAAACCTACTACACAACACTAAACAATACATTCATTTCACGATAACGCTGACAAACGGTATCCACAAACTGTTAAATACATAAAGCTGTCCCAACACCTTATCACTGCTACACCTGGCTATCAGCGGAGCCTTGTCTGGCAGCGAAACAGTTCATTCAGCCTCATTTACTGCCTTTTAAAAACATGGCTGACTTGCTTAAACAAATGTGGTTTCGACTGACAATTGAGATGTACAAACTATGGAGTAAGTGGACGAAGAGTGGATAAGAGACAATCTGTAATTTCAACGAAGACCATGAGCGAGCTAGGACGGACGTAGTCAATATAACTATTTGTTCAGCACTTTTGAAATGTACAGCAACAGAATTCAAAACATGGGCATTTCTTACATTATTCTGCCTGTCCACCAAGTCAGAACCGTAGGATAAATATAGGGGGCATATAAGTAGACAATGAAAGCTCTTACAATATTTGACAATTACATTTCTCTAAAACTCACTTTGTGAGTCCAAAAAAAGCAGTCCCATCAAAGCTGCTGTAGATATAACGTGATTTGACAATTTTATCTGTGACCAATGACCTCTGGCATTCTCTGGATATATGGTGATTAAGACAACTGGGAACTCTTAAAAAAAAAAAGTCTGAATCATGAAGACGTCAGGTCAAGGCTCTCGAGTTCGTTTTCAAAGTAGCCCAATTAGCAGAAAACCGCAGACATGGCAACCCTGCTTTGACTAGCCGTTTAGTCAGCGAATCAGGGCGTCACCATGGAAACAAGATTGTATGGCAAAAATACTTGCTTCGAGCTAATGTAAAACCTCTTAAGTATGCCCTTACCTTTTAATTTATCTATTATTTTGCAGTTAAGAAAAAATCTTATTTACAATGACATTCTACCCAGGCCAAACCCTAACAACACTGGGCCACCCTATGGGACTCCCAATCACAGCCGGTTGTGGAATCGAACCAGGGTCTGTAGTGACACCTCAAGCACTGAGATGCAGTGCTGTAGACCGCTGTGCCACTCAGGAACCTAAGGAAATATTTGAGGGTCTCTATGCAACGCCTTTAAACAATTCACTTAGGTAAAGATAAATTATTCCATACCAGATTCCATTAGATCAGAAATTCTGAACCAACTATATTAATTTGGGAACATGTCGAAAAGCATTAAACATTTGTGGCAATTTATCTAGCTTGCTGTTGTTAACTAATTTGTCCTGGGATGGAAACATTGGGTTGTTATTTTACCTGAAAGGCACAAGGTCCTCCAACAATTAATCCACAGATAAAAGTGTGGATTTCTAGTAATCTCTCCTCCTTCAGGCTTCTTCTTCTTTGAACTTTATATGGTGGTTGGCAACCAACTTTAAGGTGCATTACCACTACAGACTGGAGTGTGGACCTCAGTTCATCTTTCAATCACCCATGTGGGTATATGCTCCAAAAAAACACTGAGGAGATGGGAGAGGCGGGACTTGCAGCTGGTCAAGCGCCTGGCTATGCACGCACTCGTTGCGAGCAGTGTGGTGCAATGATTGAATAACAAGTATGTGCACATGTATTTTGCAACACTCGGGTGTGGTCAGCATGTTACAGTATTTTCAACTTCTACTCTTACTTCACTAAATTCCTAAAGAAAAACCCCAGTAAAAAGTACCCAAAAGTACTGACACTCAAAAGTACTCCTTACGTTTTTACAGGAAAATGGTCCAATTCACGCACTTATCAAGAGAACATCCCTTGTCATCCCTACTGCCTCTGATCTGGCCTAATCACTAAACACAAAGGCTTTGTTTTTAAATTATGTTGGAGTGTGCCCCTGGCTATCTAAATATGAATTTGAGATGATTTATACCTTTACCTGTACTTTTGATACTTAAGTATATTTGAGCAATTCCATTTACTTTTGATACTTAAGTATATTTAAAACAAAATACTTCTACACTTTTACTCAAGTATGACAATTGAGTACTTTTTCCACTACTGAACAGATCCCCCATATCACTAGTAGTGATATTGTCACATCTGTTGATGGTTTGCATTATCGATTGTTCCACACTTGGAACATCAACTGTTCAATGACGATCAGCAGTTTTTGCATTAGACAGGAAACAGACACACTGTAGAAAAGGCCCATGGAGTTGGTGGAATAATCCTTTAATTCATTGCCATTTACTCAGCTGGGCCAGGGGCGCTTTAATTTGGTCAGGTGGAAATGTCCGACAGATCTCAACTCCATAAAAGGAGGAAATTGCCATCGCCTAATCTCGTTGCTTTCTCTTCCTTAACTCCATCTGATCCAGAAGTTCTGTGCGTCCATTGATCCACCGACTCTTACCTTTCATCTGAATTATCTGTGGCGATCGGGAGAGTGGGCCATTCAGTTATTGTTTATAGTTATCACCGCGGAGCGCGGCTTGGAGCGCACGCTTCAAACATATTGTGTAATGTGAATTGTCAATGATTACGTCCCTACGGATCCTCATAGGCCAATTATGCAATCGATATGGTTCATGTGTATTGAAATTAATTATATGGACACATGAAGACAATTGAAAGAGTGAAATGAGAAACGTGTTTGCTAACTGATTGACTTTGATAATGGGGATTATAGATTGTATTGTATTAACTGTTTGTATTCTTTCATGATTTATGATAAATAGTTACGAGCCTAAATGACGCGGATGATTACTATTGACTTCTTAATGAACTGGACTGTAGAATTCCCCAAATTATGTTAATAATGAGTGAATGATATGATCTTTGATTATGAATTTGATTGGATACATGTTATTTGTTTCCTTTGTGATGCAGCACAGACAACTCAGTAAATATACCACTTTATGGTTAAAGGAATTCCTGCCTCAGTCTCATCCATTCCTGTCACCTGACACGTGACCACCTGTTCACCTTCACTGTCAGTCATCCTACCTGTCCAGCTTCCCACACAGATTCCACTAATCTTTCACACACTAGTAAGAATTTATGATGAATGGTTTGAGCAAAAAGTATTGTTCTCAACAGCAGGATGTAGGCTGTAAGACAAATCTCACGCATCACCAGCACTTATTGTTCTCTGTTCAACTTCAAATCTATTGTAAGTTTGAAATGAAACATACCCTGAAAGGCTGTTGTTGTCAATGCTGAGACTTCACTGACATCTGAAACTCAATGTGATCTCCTTTCAGTTTCAGATGTCAGTGAAGTCTCAGTACCAACAAAACAACAGTCTCTCAAGGTATGTTTCATTTCAAACGTACAATGTATGGAAGCCCATTCCCACCACCAAAAAAAAAAAAACATTACAATGTCAATACTATCTCAACATTGCAAGATACTAACTTGACATTTCTAGAGAGTAGAACATATATGTTTCTTCATTTGTAGCATTATGTGGCAATTTCCATCTATCCACATTGCAGTGATCAGCACAGCACAAACTCCTGGCCAGATGGCATTTGCATGGCATTTGAATGTGATCAAATTCGGTTTATATTTAAACTTTGGCTGGCTAGGCTACCTAGACTTTATCAATTCCAAATTATTGGTTTGAATTAATTAAATATGTGAAATTGAATTAAACAATGTTGATTTGCTAATTTTATGTACAATATTCAACTATGTTTGCATATGATAACAATAGCCTAATATATTTCATATGCCATAAACTATTGTTTTTTAACAATTTCACTCAATTCATTCTAATTAACTTAATCATTGTGACACACCCCTCACTATTGTCATTGGTTGCACTAATTGCACTCATTGTCGACATAATCTTGTTCAAGTATTCATGGTGTTTTCCTGAAGAAGACACAGTGATGCCGAAACGTTGGTGATGTACCCAATAAATGACTGGGAGTTTATATATGGAGTGTTCAAATCTTTTTATTTTTGATAGTTTATTGAATTAATCAATCAACACAAAGGTGATGAAATACTGTGTGATTAACCTTCACATTCCAGATGCAAAGCCCTACACAATGCTACCCTGCATAAAGCAAGTTCAGTTCTATTATCCAATCGCAGTTGTCTAGTTTTTTTAAACAATATGACCTGCTTCGAAAACATCTAGTCCCATCATAGCCCATATATAACTGTTTAACAGCTGATTTATTTCTATGTCATACCCTACAACTAGGGTCTGAAGTTTTACCTGGTTAGGTAGCCTACCAGATCTGGAACCACCAGTCTGGGACCTGTGGTGTCACCTCTAAAATCACCACACACTGTTACAAATGAAGGCACATTTCTTTTAAGTATGGTCTACTATCTCAAAATTTCGACTTAGTACATACTTTGTTTTAGATAGTATTATGACTTTTATGGAGGGATTGGGCTTGCATACCCTTTGTGTACACCTACACCACTTCTACGCACAGTAGAGCGGTGCACTTCCCGTGATTATTTCCGTTCATGTCTACTTATCTAATTTATGTCTTAACAATAGTAATAGCATGTTATATTCTTAAATGCATGCCTATGCCTTCTTACTCAATCAAGAGACAACAAATTACCCAATTGTTGAATAAATAAATACATTTGCCCAAACAAAAGTTATGAATTCTGCCTAAAATGGCGCTGAGTGTGCAGCGGAAAGATGATGCTGCCTTTGCCCCATCCACGAGAAGCTTGGCATTAATATGATCCAAATGAGATTGGCTGAAAAAATGTACAGAGCGGAACTAAAAGTACTATTCGCTATAGTGCAATGGCATCATACATGCGTTGTACATTTATTTGGTCCTGTCATGTTTTGCTTCCGTGTGGGAACAACGCTCTTGTGCCTTCATTGGTTAGGATTTACATGTTGACATTTGTGTGTGAAATGGGGAAAACACTGAACCGTCGGTAGCTATATAGTTGGTAAAATAAAACATAAAAACTTGCAGCTAGCTACACTGTGAACATGTCTATGTACGTTTGCGTTTGATGGCATGCTTTTTTGATTTAGTAAGTGGCTAGCTAGCTAACAAAATGTTAACCAGGCTTGGAGTTTTTGGTTATATGAACATTGTCAAAACACTTTGCAATAGTACAAATAGGTACCTTCAACGCTTCGCCTCAGATAATGATATAAAGAAATTTATTATAGAAAACACTGAGATAGTAAGAAAGCATAACTTGACCCCAGAAATCCATTTGAGACTGTTCACCCCAAATTGTCGGTTTTGGCATGCAAGACCAGAACTGTGGCCTTTCTCTGACCCATTCTGGGCAATATACTGGCCAGGGGGACAAGCACTCGCCAGGTATGTTATTGTTTTGAATGCACTATTATAAATTAATTACCACTAATAAGCCCATAATATAACCCACCACCTCTCTAGGTATCTGTTGAGTAACCCTGGAGTGTCACAGGGCAAGAGAGTGTTAGATCTGGGGTGCGGCTGTGGAGCCTCTGCTATAGCTGCCAAGTTCTGCGGTGCTTCTCATGTAGTAGCCAATGACATCGACCCTGGTAAGACAACACCTTTGTACATTTCACTGATTGATTCTATCCTTGGGGTATGAAGACCTCTGTCCTGATTCTCCCTCGTTCCAGTTGCAGCCATCGCGACCCAGCTGAACTGTGAGCTGAATGGCCTGAACCCCCTCCCTTGTGATACGGAGAATGTGATTAGTTCAGAGCCCGAGGAATATGACCTCATCCTCCTGGGAGACATGTTCTATGAAGAGGCATTGGCGGACAGCCTTCACAGCTGGTTAAACTGCTGCATCCAGACCCACGGGACACAGGTCCTGATAGGAGACCCGGGGAGGGCCCAGTTTGAAGGACACGGCATCAGGAGGCTCCTGCGTCAGGAGGCTCAGTTTGAACTGCCTAAAGCTGTCAGAGAGGAGAACTATGGACTGACCTGCAGCACTGTGTGGCGCTACCTGCCTGAACTCTGACAGACATCTTTCACAAACCCATATTTGTATATAATATATCCCATTTAGCAGACGCTTTTGTCCAAAGCGACTTACAAGTCGGCTGGGGCCACTACTTTTACATATGGGTGGCCCCAGTGGGAATCGAACCCACGACGCTTGGCGTTGCAAGCGCCATGCTCTACCGACTGAGCCACATATGCTTTAGAGCACTCCTTCAACTGTTGTTGTTTGTGACACTTGACATATGATTGTGGAATTGCTATCAGCAAGTGCCTGGCATTGACTCAATTAAAACTTGTCAATCTTCTTTGCCATGAAGTCAAATGTACTGTTGTTAAACAAACACCTCTTTTGACATCTCAAACCTAAGCATATCTCTTTTATTCAAAACCCAGCAATAATGCCACAGTAGTATGGGGTGTTGTCTCAACAACAAAGTTGTACACAGATCTATGATTTGAAAATGACAATTAACAAATGTAAAACTACATATTTCAAATGAAATCAATCACATCTATGTTAACAATAAAGCATGTAAACTTACACTGCAGTCAGACTGCAATCCAATGACCTAACAGTAGGGGGCATCCACACTCCTTACTATCATTCATGACATGTTCTGATTGAGCCACTACCTCCTGACCCTGAGTTGGCTATATAAAAATTATACTCCATATTTATTAATCTGGCAGATAAACACGCCCTTTTTTAATAATTCAGAGTCAAATATTGATTAAACCCTTGGTTTTCTTTGGGATTATTTGAGCTCATTCAGAGGAGATATCAGGCTTGGGCCAAAGCCAGGAAACTGACTGTAGTGGACTGGCAATCCTTCAGACAATTGAGAAACAGATGTACTATCTTGTTTAAGAAAGCTAAATCAAGCTACTTTTTAAGCTCTTATTTTGGAAAACAGTAAATGCACTGAAGCGTACAAATTCCTCTTCCTCCCTGCCTTATCAAGTTCTGCCTGACTGGCATCATAACTGAGAAGAATGTGATAAGTGATGCTTTTAATCATAATTTTATCTCTGCATGCTTTTTATTTGAGACAAACGGTGGTATAGTTGACCCTGGTCAGTCAATCATCTGCTCTGCCAGACTCGACAGTTAATCTGTCAACTTCTAGGGAATCTTTGTTTTCATTTCAACAATTTACTATCTGTTATGTGCTAGATGCCTTGCTTAAGATTGATGTAAAAGAAATCCTCTGGCGCTGATATGCTTGATCCATTTTTGCTGCAGCTCTCGGTCTCTCTGATTGCCTAATCATTAACCTGGTACTATCCCAAGGGTTTGTAAGGTGGTCCATGTACGCCCCTTCACAAAGGTTATGACCCATGTGACCTAGATAATTATCGGCCTTCTTGCCTAGCTAAAATATTAGGATCTTTGATTAATTCTCAGCTACCATCTTTCTTATATTTGAAATGTATTGAAGTGAATTTGGAAGGTATTCAGATCCCTTCCCCTTTTCCACATTTGGTTGCGTTACAGCCTTATTCTAAAATGTATTAAATGTTCTCACATCAATCTACACACAATACCCCATAATGAAAAAGTGTAAACAGATTTTATTTTGCAAAATAAAAAAAAGTACTTTAATTACATAAGTATTCAGGCCCTTTGCAATGAGCTCAGGTGCATCATGTTTCCATCAGCATACCTTCTGTAATGAAGTACATCTTATCTTCTTTGTTTTACATAAGAAGTACAAAGGCAAAGAAGCCCATACCTTCCTGAGAAGTGCCTTTACCTAACATACATGCAATGAACCTACTACTATGTGAAGGGCCCAAACAGATAGAGAGAGAAGCATGTTTTTTCCATGTTACACATATAGTTAAACAGGCAGTTCGCATCCCAGTGTACCTGAACAGACTTGGCTCCAACATATTATTTATTTCCAAATGTAAGATTGTATCACTACTTTCGTGCTTACATATTTACAACAGGAGAAGAGAGTAACAATTTCTAAATCAAGGACAGGGTGCTGCGTGCATACAACCAGGTTACAGCAAGGACATCTCAAATGAAGTACAGTGAAAAGAATGTTCTAAGTGCATTTACAAAAAAAAAATGGTTAGAGAATAAATATGAAATGTTTTTGTGTATAAATTGCAAACATTGACTGAGCAGCACATCCAACTAACTATCGAGGTTTGATCTTCAACCACTGTTATTGATGATAATCACACTACAAAGCGAAGATTTACTGAGACCGGTGTTTTTTTCTTTCGCGGACTGTAAATAACAACCATTAGCCTAGTTCAGTCACTTCGGTCCCAGAAGCTTTTAAGGAGTTTGTGTGTGTTCTTTCCATCCCTCCTCCTGCCATCCTCTTCAGTGCTCCCTTGGAATAAGTACAAGTTGCTCCTAATGCCTTGATCCAGGGTCAGATAATCTAATGGGTAGGTTAAGGATTGTGGGTAGGGTAATCTGTTCCTAGGTCTGCATTTATGGGTAACTTTTCCCTCAGTACACTGTCCATGATACCTGTTGGAACTTATCTGGGCTGAAAAGGTTATGCAGGGCCTCTTGATCTGAAAGACAAAGGAGGTTAAGGTTTTAGCTGTTGTTAGGTTTTGAGAATGTGAAATATACTTATTCATTTCACTGATGGAGTGCTAAGATTTAGAGGGTCTACACCAGACGTTAAGGGTTATAAGAGGAAGGTACATAGTGTGTGCAAGTAAGCTTGGAATGTGTTGAGTGCAGGGAAGCAATTACATGTGGCAGGCATTGATAAGAGGAGATGGTTGGAGATTTTAGAAACTAACAATGTCAATGTGGGAGAGAGTGTAATGCATAACGTTTACATTATGTCAGGATATGTTATTGTTAGCCATCAGAGATCCTCTGGCAGGAGAAGAGAGACAGATTGGTATCAATAACCATGACAGCCTTGAGTTAGCGAAGAGTGAGCACTTTGGGGTAGAGGTCAGGTCAGATGAAGTGAGGAAGAACAGATATCACTATGGTTCTGTCTAGCAATAGAGATGCATTGCCTGTTCATTTGTGGAGGAGGAGACTCAGCCTCGGAGAAAGGGTTAAATATCAGTGCTTGTGTGAAATGTCGGTTGTCTGAATTACAGCTGTATCGACCCTTTGGGAAGAATTGAACTTGGTTAAGCTTCTCTAGTGTCTGCAAGGTTCTAATTTTCAGAGTAAATAACTAATACTATACAGTTGAAAATGTCAAATCAAATTTTATTTGTCACATACACATGGTTAACAGATGTTAATGCGAGTGTAGCGAAATGCTTGTGCTTCTAGTTCCGACAATGCAGTAATAACCAACAAGTAATCTAACTAACAATTCCAAAACTACTGTCTTATACACACAAGTGTAAGGGGATAAAGAATATGTACATAAAGATATATGAATGAGTGATGGTACAGAGCAGCATAGGCAAGATACAGTAGATGGTATCGAGTACAGTATATACATATGAGATGAGTATGTAAACAAAGTGGCATAGTTAAAGTGGCTAGTGATACATGTATTACATAAAGATGCAGTAGCTGATAGAGTACAGTATATAAGTATACATATGAGATGAATAATGTAGGGTATGTAAACATTATATTAGGTAGCATTGTAATAAAGTGGCTAGTGATATATTTTACATCATTTCCCATCAATTCCCATCATTAAAGTGGCTGGAGTTGAGTCAGTGTGTTGGCAGCAGCCACTCAATGTTAGTGGTTGCTGTTTAACAGTCTGATGGCCTTGAGATAGAAGCTGTTTTTCAGTCTCTCGGTCCCAGCTTTGATGCACCTGTACTGACCTCGCCTTCTGGATGGTAGCGGGGTGAACAGGCAGTGGTTCGGGTGGTTGTTGTCCTTGATGATCTTTATGGCCTTGTAGTGAAACGCCAAATGGATCTACCTCCTGGTCCTCTTCCCCTGCCTCTCCCACCAAGGGTAGAGACAGAGATGACCTCGCCTACCGAAATACCGGATTGGGCAAAGCCACCAGAAGAAGGCACCAGCCAACCAACTATTGAACCTGACTGGTGTCAGGAAGAATCACCCTCTGTCTCAAGTGACACCTCTGAATGGGAACAGCTGTTAGACTCATTGCTGATAGAGTAAGGGCACTGTCATGAACAGAGGCCCATATGCGCACTGTAAGAAAAGTATTTCCTCATTGTGCTAGAGTAACAGGCTCTGTCATAAACAGAGGCCCATATATGCACTGTAAGAAAAGTATTTCCTGTTGTAAGATATGTCATCACCCTCTCTGCTCTGAGGGAATGGGAGGGGCAGCGGATCGGGTGCAGAGAATCAAAAGGTATATAAAGAGACATTTGCCATTACTTTGGCGCTGACTTCTTGAATTCTGAATTAATTTAGACAACCATTTGACTTCGGGTAAATTGACACCTGACTCAAATTACTTAAAGATTCTAACTTGTTGGATCTGAGAAGTGACTTTGTAATATACCGTTTAACTATTGAACAGCTGTTTTGTCGCATATTGACCAGGTGCGTGTGTCTCAGAACCTCGGCCTCGCTGTGTGCCACGGACGCTGCGGTAGTTCAACGGGACTGAGAGCCACTCTAGTCCTTTAGTTGATCTCTTGTTTATACCTATGGTTATCTGAATTGACCCTGTAAGCATATTGACCAGGTGCGTGTGTCTCAGAACCTCAGCCTCGTTGCTTGTTACAGACTTTTTGATATTCCATTGGGGCAAGGGATCACCAACGGGTCCTCTCATCCAGTCCAAACTTGAATCTCTAAATTTAGTAAACCACCGACTTCAAGTCAACCTCTCAGCCAGTAGAGGGGAGTCGCTCCTAACTAAATTCTAAAAGAACTCTGACCGATTGAAACTCTGCCCCTGATCTTGTGGGTCTCCTCGTCATCTCTCAAAGGTAATTAAATAACTATTATAAGTATTTAATATAGAGATAAGTGTTATCATTGTACCAGGCATTTTATAAGAGCATTAAGTCATTTGCATGTTTTTGATTAATGCTGTGTGTAACCGAGTAACAAATTGTGTATTTTGAAGTGTGTTTGATTGTAAAAGACAAAAAACAGTGTTTTCAAAAATAAACGGTAGTCTTGTTTTGTCTCGAGTAAAAGGTTCTCTCAAAGTCAGTTAACGGCACGGGAGATAACAACTCTGACACTCCCCGCTACCGGGACACTGGAAACGGGGATCAATGCTCTATGACAGAATAAGTTACCATTAAAAGACAAGGAGGAAGGTGTGTCCAGTAGTGATTCATTTAATTGTCTTATCGATCTATCTACGTTTTATTTTCCAAGCGATACATAGCCGACAGGCAGAGTAGTGAGACTAAGTTGACTAAAGGTCTTCACACTTTAAACTAGATACATCACAGAGGGGAAATACTCAACCACAGGGACATCATATAGAGACTGGTAGGACTAGTGCTTAATAACAACTCAAGGATCAATTAGTGGTGAAACAAAGAGTCTGGAGGAGAAACGTGGGGTTCACACATCCCAGCTAGAGCTAGAACGTTGAGAGTGACAAGGCAAAAGACCTCTCTACGCGGACAACGCTTCGATATAGAAAGAGAGGCAGGGCTACGCGAGCGGTCCTGGTTATACTGAGATAACCTGAAGTATCTATAGTGCCCTGTCCAATCCAGGGAACGGGACGCTAAGCACCTCTAGCACCCTGCTGCCGGCCAAGGGGCGGGGCTGAAGGTTTCGTATCGCGACAGCCTTCCTGTAACATCGGGTGGTGTAGGTGTCCTGGAGGGCAGGTAGTTTGCCCCTGGTGATGCGTTGTGCAGACCTCACTACCCTCTGGAGAGCCTCACGGTTGTGGGCGGAGCAGTTGCCGTACCAGGCGGTGATACAGCCCGCCAGGATGCTCTCGATTGTGCATCTGTAGAAGTTTGTGAGTGCTTTTGGTGACAAGCCAAATTTCTTCAGCCTCCTGAGGTTGAAGAGGCGCTGCTGCGCCTTCTTCACGATGCTGTCTGTGTGGGTGGACCAATTCAGTTTGTCTGTGATGTGTATGCCGAGGAACAATCGCTCTTTGTTCATGCAAATGTACCACACTTGTCTTTTGAATACCAATTTATAAACACACATACAGGTCTGGACTGGGCTAGTGAAACAGACGGTGCTGCTAACAATATATTTTCCTCCACTGTCCCAGTCCCCATACCAGGCTCTCTGCTCGCAGACACACGTGACCGCCCTCAACCTACCAACTGTTTGAGCTATCAAAAGATCTAATTGGATAACTCCATCGGCAACATTTCTAATCAGCTGTGGAGTGAGCTTACGGTACATTCTTAATGCTGTTATAGTAGACGACTTATACTTTGAGCTAAAGGCTCACCAGTGATGAGAGGACATCCATCGAAGGTAAAGATCCGGACGTTGGGGCAGTTTGTAAGGACAGCCTTCACGGCCTTGCCTGTCAGGTTACGACATCGGGCCAACTGCAGTTCCTACAACACATCCAATCACATAGTTTATAGATCCCTGTCTGCCTAGACATAATACTCTGGCTCCAAAATAACATGGGAAAATGTCACACTTGGAAGTCTTTGTATAAAAACAAAGAAGACTTGAATCAAGGTTGGATGTTATCTTTCCAAGTGTGCTTAGATACTAAGTTGCTGCCATTGCCATCACCTTGAAGAACTTGTGCCCATAGCTACTTTTTTTGCACACTTATACTATACTAGGGGTATTAATTTATCATTTTAAGTTTGAAACAAACAAGATCTACACAACAACAAAAGCATAAAGGGACAGAGTTTATTGTCCTCTATGAGGAAATGATTTTCATATGCACATTTGTTGGTCTTCTTACCTTCAAACTATTAGAGCACGGTGCAGTAGCCAGCCCAATGACACCCTCATCTGTAACCTGAAACAAAGCACATATGATCTTATTTTTGCTGAGGTGATTGACAACTAAATACTTACAAGCAATAAGCAGTGTACATTAGCTACATCAGAAGTTTGGTACTTCTAATGTGCGTTGTGGTGGAAAAACCTCTCAGTTGGATCTCAATATACAAAAGCTTTATTACGAGCATCCATGCAAGGGAAAAAATAATTACAATCGCTCTTTGTTCATGCAGACATATATAGAAAAAAATGGGGAGGGGTGTGTGTGTGGGGGTCATATGTCACTTGGATGAGTCAGTTACTTCTACTTATCACTAGATAACAGTCCCAGAGGTAGCAGACAAATCATACCAAGGACACACAACCTCAGTTAACAGAAACCACAAAAGATTGTTTCACAAAAAGTTATAACATGGCAGTTTAGAAACAGTTATAAAACAGACTGATTAAGTCAAAAGAGCTACTTGAAACCATGCGATTGAGCAATCTTACAGATACTAAGAGGAACAGGATGACCTGTTCCTTATTCAGGCCATATAAGATGACAAATTAAATGTTCCTCTTCCAAAGCGTCAAAGTACCAATCTGGTAATGCTGCGTTCCAGAGGGATAAACCATAAATTCCTGTTATACTAAGATAATCTAAATCTTAGGAATAGGAGGAACGCAGCCTTCAAAGTATTCAGTCCTAAACCCAGGGTTTAAGTTTATTTAGAGAGATATGTCATCCAATCTGTGCGTGAATCTGCAGTGAAAACGTAATAAGCATCTCACTCACTTAATTGAATTACCTGGGTTCCCGAGAGATTGAGGCTATGGAGAAGCCTGCAGTTTCCTGCCAGTTCCAGCAGGGCGGCGTCTCCCACAGCAGAGCAGCCCCAGAGGGAGAGGACCTCCAGCGAACTGCAGCCGTGGGCCAGCGCCAGGACCCCTTCATCGGTCACTGCAGCACACTCGGTCAGATCCACGACCTGCAGGCCTGGGCAGGAGGCCGCTAGGGCCCTCACACCTACAGAGAACCGACCAATCAACATGTTAGTTGTGTAGAGCAATGTAATTGTATTAGATCACATCATATGTCATATTGTCGTGTAATAATATTTACTTTGTGGGTGCTTATATTTGACCAGTGTTGTAGTATTGTTACATATAGAGACAGATATGACACTATTGAGCAAAGATAGGTAGACATTAGACCACAAACAGAAAGCGGACAGGAAACCAAAGATTAAACAGACATAAGTGTAATGGCCGAAGCCATACGTGCTTTACTGTGCATAAGGGCTTAGGGCAAAGAGGAGGAGGTGACCCTTAAATACATTATCTATTATGGAAGTAGCAGGACATCATTATAAAGATTAGATAGAGAGGGTAAAGGACATAAGTGCTTAGGGTAAGATAGATATACATTAATTTTAGGACATGAGAGGGTCCTGCCACCATTGTAATCTAATTAAGAGCGGATACAGGTGTTATTAGGCATGAACATGGAGGAAGCCTGGACTGAAAGATAATGGTGACCGATGACTTGAGGGAAGTAACTTCATTAACATATAAAATGGACTCATATACTGTGTGTATAAAGACAGAGCCAGTGCTCTGGGAAAGTGTGTGTTCCGCGGACCATCTACATTACATTACATTTAAGTCATCTAGGCTTCTGATATGTTTGTATTATATTTTGTGTTATATTTTGAAATGATTCTCCACGACACCATGTACAAGTCTGTATTATATGCATGTGTGAATTGGAAATGTGTTTTTTGCATGTCCCAACTCCCCCTGAGACAACCTCAGAGTGGGGTCACAGCAAGGGTCAGCCATTATCAAAGGCAATGTATTGTATTATGATGTTCAGTACATTGTAAAGTACTGTATTGTAAACAAAGAGATGGTCCAGATGGGTTTTTCTTTAACACCGAAAATGTTCCATTTGGTAGGCAGGTACCATCTGAGGTGATGCTGGGTTGGCCTCGCAGAAGGATCGTCCGGAGCTGCGGACAGCGGATCTGTTGCAGGGCGGAGTCAGACACTCTGCAGTTCACCATGTCCAGCTTGTGTGTCCCAAGATGTATCAGCTGAGGACAAACACAGTAGGAAGTGTGCAGGAGTTGGTTCTATCCCAGTAGTAACACAGAATGAATAACATGATCTTGATTAGAATCATGTGTGTTAGTGCTGGCCAAACCAGAGAGGAAGAGAGAGGCCCAACTCGGGGGGGAAAATCTGTCTTTTTTTTGTTTCGCCCACCAAGCACAAAGTTTTTGTATGGAGGTCAATAAGAGTGTTGAATTTGGTCATCAATTTATTTTAGGGTTTATTTGCAACGTGAGGTGGATTTAATCAAATAAAAGTTTTGTCATGCTTAATATGTTACAAATGTACTGATAAGTAGGACACGTGACATCCCGGCAACTCTGAGAAAAAAATAATAATATTGGAGTTGTCTCAGGGTAGCTATGCATATTCATGGTATGAGGCTAGTAGCATAGCGCATCTCTCCATTGAATACAAGCAGTTCACCTCAACGACCCTCATCGAATATTCAAAATAGGATTACTATATTGAATTGTATCCACCAAGCCAAAAATAATAATAGGTGGGAGCTAGACAGCTTGTGTCGTGGAAATATTTGTTCAATCATATTTCTCAGATACCGGAACTTGTGAATACAAATAGACTTTATTACAAAGTAACAAGCCGAGCTGGTCCACGATCAACCAACTTTCCAGCCGCGGCACACACTTTCTATGCAGTTTATCCTTACGTCACACACATAGTAACTCCTCTTTATGTTAATGACTCCATTATTTAGCCACCATTATCTTTTTGCCTTGCACTCACTTCAGCTTGGTTTCCATTTTCTTATTGGCACAGACATTAGGGCATAGATTCTATTGGTGGTGACCAAAAGCACTCACAAACTTCTACAGATGCACAATCGAGAGCATCCTGGCGGGCTGTATCACCGCCTGGTACGGCAACTGCTCCGCCCACAACCGTAAGGCTCTCCAGAGGGTAGTGAGGTCTGCACAACGCATCACCGGGGGCAAACTACCTGCCCTCCAGGACACCTACACCACCCGATGTTACAGGAAGGCCATAAAGATCATCAAGGACAACAACCACCCGAGCCACTGCCTGTTCACCCCGCTATCATCCAGAAGGCGAGGTCAGTACAGGTGCATCAAAGCTGGGACCGAGAGACTGAAAAACAGCTTCTATCTCAAGGCCATCAGACTGTTAAACAGCAACCACTAACATTGAGTGGCTGCTGCCAACACACTGACTCAACTCCAGCCACTTTAATAATGGGAATTGATGGGAAATTATGTAAAATATATCACTAGCCACTTTAAACAATGCTACCTAATATAATGTTTACATACCCTACATTATTCATCTCATATGTATACGTATATACTGTACTCTATATCATCCACTGCATCTTTATGTAATACATGTATCACTAGCCACTTTAACTATGCCACTTTGTTTACATACTCATCTCATATGTATATACTGTACTCGATACCATCTACTGTATCTTGCCTATGCGGCTCTGTACCATCACTCATTTATATATCTTTATGTACATATTCTTTATCCCCTTACACTTGTGTACAAGACAGTAGTTTTGGAATTGTTAGTTAGATTACTTGTTTGTTATTATTGCATTGTCAGAACTAGAAGCACAAGCATTTCGCTACACTCGCATTAACATCTGCTAACCATGTGTATGTGACAAATAAAATTTGATTTGATGTAACCATAGCAATGGTACAAAAATAAACAGACATGCACACTCCTAATGAATGTGCATGTATAATGGTGCTTAAGTAATGCAAACTTATGATCACAATGCACGTCTAATGAACCTCACTGGACTAGGTAATGGCTTCCATTAGCCTAATGACCTAGACACACATATAGAGTGTACTGATTT